>NW_028296455.1:0-137690 GCF_964197995.2 Scardinius erythrophthalmus
AGACCTGAGCGATTTTGTGTTCGTTTGTGTGATTGTCTCGATGTTTGAAGTGAGAACTGTTACTGAATGTCAAGTCAAAAGTTAAAGTTTGAGATATGTGAGGGGAATTGCTGCTGACGTCTATTACTACCCAGATAGCAAATGACATCTGGCCCAGTTGTGGCCCACATTTTCCAAATTCTTCTGGCCCACATACCGCATGGAATGACGGCGATGACTCAACCTGAGTGTGGCAGCTAGAAGTCAGCCATAACCGGGCCAGACGTGGGCCACATCTCAGAAATGGCATGGGCCACAACCGGGCCAGACGTGGGCCACATCTCAGAAATGGCATGGGCCACAACCGGGCCAGACCTCAGAAATGGCATGGGCCACAACCGGGCCAGATCTCAGAAATGACATGGGCCACACCTGGGCCAAATCTCAAATGACATGGGCCACACCTGGGCCAAATCTCAAAAATGGCATGGGCCACATCTGGCCCAGATCTAATCATAATATAATAAAGAAAATACTCAAATAATCAGTCAAAAGTGATTTAATAAATATAAATATTTCATGAATACTTTTAAATTTATAAATAGTAATCAAAAACAGGAAACAATACATAATAAATACATTACCGTATATAAATATATACAATAAAACAGGCAGGGTCCAGAAGGGGGTACTGCAAGAAACCAGAAGGTAGTCCAAAGAAAACAAATATTTATAAATAAAAATCAAAAACAGAAAACAATAAATATAATACATTATATAAATATATACACAATAAAACAGGCAGGGTCCAGAAGGGGGTACTGCCAGAAACCAGAAGGTAGTCCAAAGAAAACAAATATGTATAAATAAAAATCAAAAACAGGAAACAATAAATATAATAAATACATTATATAAATATATACAATTAAACAGGCAGAGGTCCAGAAGGGGAGGACTGTCCAAAGAAAACATTAGACCAAGGTCTACATATTAGGAACAAATTCTACATATTATGAACAAGGTCAAGCAAGTGTCACTCAGAACCAGGAGAATTTAATAAAGCAAGTGTGCAAGTGAGAATCAGATCTATAGTTAAAAAACAGAGCAAGGCAAAAGAGCAGTCCGTTGAACAGGCAGGGCGAGCCAGTGTCAGAACCAGGAGAATTTAATAAACAAGTGGAGAATCAGATCTATAGTTCAAAAACAGAGCAAGGCAAAAGGGCAGTCCGTTGAGTAGGCAGAACAGGCAATTGTCAGAACCAAGAAACAGTCAATTTTTTTGTCTTGCCCGACGGCCTCCATCCCTGTCTGCGGAAAGCTGCAGCCATCTCTTTATCCACTTTATCCACTTCCTGGTCTGTTGCAGTGGAAGTCAAACGGTTTCTTCTGACTGCAGCTAAAATGACACATATGACCAACAGTAAATAAGCAAATTATTATTATTTATCATAAAATCTAACATTTATAGGGAATTGTTTTTTAGCTGACACCAAACACAAATAAAACACAGTAGTTAAGTTCAGAAAGCCATACCATTAATTACAGTTTTCAGAGAGGTGTCTTTGAATGCCGCTTTTCCATTGATTCCCCTCCAGTTCATTTGCCGGACCATGTCATTTGATAAAAGGAAGTTCAGAATCCGCCATACACTTTCCTTTACTGTTGTGCCTCCCCTCAAGGCTAACGTGTTTATCTGTAAAAATAAATATATGGACAAATAAAGGAACAAGCAAACATCATACTTGATTAGAACGTTCAAAAATGGGTTGGGCTTTTAACGGTTAATATAACAGTTCATTTGAAATTATTTAGCCTATAAAAGGATAGTAGAAAAGCCGTTTCTGTTTTGAAGTGCATAAAAGTGTGTCCATCCATCATAAAAGTGCTCCACACAGCTCTGGGGAGGTTAATAAAGGCTCTTTGAAGCGAAGTGATGCGTTCGTATAAGAAAAATAAATAGCTTCCAGCAGACAGGCCTTGGAAAATATACAGCCATTCACTGCCATTATAAAGCTTGAAAGAGTCAGGACATTTTTTTAATATAACATTGTATTTGTCTGAAAGAATAATGTCATATACACCTAGGATGACTTGAGGGTGAGAAAATCATTAGCTAATTTACATTCATTTCAGTTCCTTCAGCAGTAGGAGGAACTTATTCACAACCATCAATCTCATTGGTTAGTGCTAACTATGACCATCCACATTTTGACTTCAGCAAATCAGTTAGAGTGAGTACAATTGCCGCTTCTTCACCAAGCCAAACCTTTCTTGTTGCTTAACCATTCCATGTCGAACCGGCCCAGCCAGTACAGATATGATTTTAACACATGGTTGACTACATTTTTTACCATGTACAATGAACAAAAGATGAAAACACTGACACAGTTAATTGATGAGTTAAATTGTTCTATTGAAATATGAAATCTTACCACAGCTGTCTTGTAGTCTTCCTGCTGCAGCTGCCCCTCAATGACTTGAAGTTGTTGAAAACTTGACAGTGGAAAACAGTCTGTGTTTAAAGTTGGGTTGTCTTCTGTAGTTGATAATTTTTTGAGATCGTAGACCAATTTAACCAACGTTCCCATCTGTTCTTTGATCATTTCTTGGTTTGCAAGAATTTTGCGTATCCAAGCTATAAAAAAGAAAAAGCTATGAAAAAAAAAACCATATTACTGTGTTAAAAACAAAAAAAGCATTAAAAAAAAAAAAAGTCAGTACTAACCTTCACTGAAACCAGTGTGGGATGATGCTAAAGAGGGGAACACCACAACAATATATTAGTTTGAACATGTAAAATGACAGTAGAAGGAAGTAAAACTTTTTTTACTCTATAGCTCTGCAGATTTAGTTGTACATAATTTGGTTTAATAGGTTAATGAGTTAAACACGGTCAGTTTTAGAACTTAAATTGTTGTGAAAGATAACGCATGTTGTGTAACAGTATTTTGGATATATGGGTAAACCTGTAAGATTTGAATGCAGTGTTAGTGAACTGACACAGTATTACTTACAACTTAAGACTTCTGGCTCTCCATGTCTAAAGTGTGAGGTGCGATTCCTTGCTGTCAAGGCTAATTAGTGGGAAAGGCCAAAGTTTAGCAGTAGATTTTAGCACACGTTACAGTCAGGTCCATAAATATTGGGACACAGGCACAATTTTTATTTTTTCAGGTATTTACCAAAACATATTCAAGCTATAGTTATTTAATGGATATGGGCTGAAAGTGCACACTCTCAGGTTTAATTTGAGGGTATTTACATCCAAATTGGAGGACGGGTTTAGGAATTACAGCTCTTGAGAGAGCCACCCCCCCCCCCCTTTTCAAGGGACCAAAAGTAATTGGACAATTGAATCAAAAACGATTTCATGGACAGGTGTGGGCTATTTCTTCATTATTTCTTAATCAATTAAGCAGGTAAAAGGTCTGGGGTTGATTCGAAGTGTAGTATTTGCATTTGGAATCTATTGCTGTGAACCTACATCATGCGTTCAAAGGACATTTACATTTACATTTATTCATTTAGCTGACGCTTTTATCCAAAGCGACTTACAATTGCTATATATGTCAGAGGTCGCACGCCTCTGGAGCAACTAGGGGTTAAGTGTCTTGCTCAGGGACACATTGGTGTCTCACAGTGGATTCGAACCCGGGTCTCTCACACCAAAGGCATGTGTCTTATCCACTGCGCTACACCACCAAAGGAGCACTCCATGCAAGTCAAACAGACCATCATTAGGCTTCAAAAACAAAATAAATCCATCCGAGAGATAGCATTAATATTAGGAGTGGTCAAATCAACAGTTTGGTACATTCTGAGAAAAAAGAATGCACTGGTGAGCTCAGCAACATAAAAAGGCCTGGAGGTCCACGGAAGACAACAGTGGTAGATGATCGCAGGATCCTCTCCATGGTAAAGAAAAACCCATTCACAACATCCAGCCAAGTGAAGGACACTCTCCAGGAGCTAGGCGTGTCATTGTCAAAGTCTACAATCTCACAAGAGCAAGAGGGTTCACCACAAGGTGCAAACCATTCATAAGCATCAAGAACAGAAAGGCCAGATTAGACTTTGCCAAAAAGCATCTAAAAAAGCCTGACCAGTTCTGGAAAAGCATTCTTTGGACGGATGAAACTAAGATAAACTTGTACCAGAGTGATGGGAAGAGAAGAGTATGGAGAAGGAAAGGAACTGCTCATGATCCAAAGCATACCAATGGTGGTGGTGGTAGTGTCATGGCATGGGCATGTATGGCTGCCAATGGAACTGGTTCTCTTGTATTTATTGATGTGACTGCTGACAAAAGCAGCAGGATGAATTCTGAAGTGTTTCGGTCAATATTATCTGTTCATATTCAGCCAAATGCTTCAGAACTCATTGGACGGCGCTTCACGGTGCAGATGGACAATGACCCGAGGCATACTGCGAAAGCAACCAAAGAGTTTTTTAAGGGGAAGAAGTGGAATGTTATGCAATGGCCAAGTCAATCACCTGACCTGAATCTGATTGAGCATGCATTTCACTTGCTGAAGACAAAACTGAAGGGAAAATGCCCCAAGAACAAGCAGGAACTGAAGACAGTTGCAGTAGAGGCCTGGCAGAGCATCACCAGGGATGAAGCCCAGCATCTGGTGATGTCTATGCGTTCCAGACTTCAGGCTGTAATTGACTGCAAAGTTTGATTTATGATAGTTAATCTCTCCCATTACTTTTGGTCCCATAAAAAGTGGGAGGCACATATACAAACTGTTGTAATTCCTACACCGTTCACCTGATTTGGATGTAAATACCCTCAAATTAAAGCTGAAAGTCTGCAGTTAAAGCACATCTTGTTCGTTTCATTTCAAATCCATTGTGGTGGTGTTTAGAGCCAAAAAGATTAGAATTGTGTCGATGTCCCAATATTTATGGACCTGACTGTATATGGGTAAATTATGGGTTAAATGGGAAGAAAAGGTTTTATCGTAAATTTACGGGTTACTGATGTCGGTTTCAATGGTGTTGATGTCCTCCTTTGGTTGCTGTGGATTTGTTTTTGGCGACCCGATGTCATCAAAACAAGCCATAAATAAATGTCACCCCTGAATTTGGCTAACATTAGATATTAAAGGAGAACTCCGGTCAATTTTAACATTGAGCTAATTTTTTTTTGTAAATTTGTAGCCAGCGCACATACCTGTATTTACTTCCTTTTTTCGGTCGAAGCCCACAGTAGTCGATTGTCGAGAGTCGACAATCAACAACTGTGGACTTCGACCGAAAACAGGAAGTAAATACAGGTATGTGCGCTGGCTGAATTAACATCACTTTTATTCATATCTTTCACATCTACTGCAGTCAGATTCACCCGTGATCACTCTGAAGGAATCACTCACATGGCTGTGCACTTGTAATGACACATCAAGGATGTTAAGAGGCTAAAAGCAGGTTTAAAATGTGCCCCATTTAAGTCAACAGGGTGGAAATTTTAAAAAGAGTATAACACGGTGTAAGCAACACCGATTTTTGTCGTTCTCTGTACTGACACCACCCCAAATTTACAAAAAAAATAAAAAATGAGCTCAATGTTAAAATTGACCGGAGTTCTCCTTTAACACAAAACACAAAGATATAAGCTGTGTCTGAAATCACTCCCTATCCACTATTTAGAGTGTCGGCCATTTTGTAGTGGTGTCCGAATTCTGAGTGAACGACATCATTCCCTACATTTGTTCACTACTTTTACCCACAATCCTCTCTGAACTAGAGCGTACATCCGATGTACACTTGCTGAAGCACAATTTCCCACAATCCAATGCGTAGAGGACTGAGCTCGCATGAAAGTCCGGGAGCGAGTGAGTTTAAACCAGAGATTACTTTACAACTTATCTTATTTCTGCTTTAACATTGATTTAATCCTTATTTTTAAATTTTTTATTATTATTAATCATTACTTGAATAAAACTTATTAAAATATTGAGAATATATAAATGACTTGTTAAAATGAAATGAAATATTAATAAGGTAATTTTTTTTACCTTCATTTTTTTTTTATTAAAATATTATTTAGGCATTAAAACGATGTTTTTTAACTCGTTAAACTGTAAGGAATAGATGATAATTTGGTGGATGATTTGAAAAATATTCATTGATCATCTGTCATTCGAATGTAATCATAACAGTCGTCTGAAGAGCTCAATGACCCTGTCATCTGTGAGCGTGAGTTTAACAATTTCAATCGATGAAACTACAAAGCTGGCACAGAGGTATATACAAAATAGTCAATATGATTGTTGTTAATTTTATTTTATAAAGCAAGTAACATGTAAGATAAAAGGAGTTTTATCACGTGTGACAAAGCCTTTACTGCGACAGCTCCAGCTCTCCGACGCGTTGTGTAAACGTCAGCGTCCGAATTCACTCACTTACTTTCGTTCACTCCTTGCAGATATAGTGCACTCAAACGCCATACACTACTATATAGGGATTAGTAAATGAGTGAACGGTTTCAGACACAGCTATAAACATTCTAAGATAAAAAAACATTATAATCCAGTCATTTTAAGCCAAAATGGGGGTCAACCTAGGACGAATTGCAACAGAAGCAAACTAAACTAATTTTGTATCCTCAATATATCCTGAGTAAAAAAAAAAAAAAAAAAAAAGCCCTGAAGAATATCATTTGGGATTATACATAAAGGAAGTAGTACTTTAAACCAGCCTTTATTAATTATTATTGCAGAGATGGGGTTTGGGGCTGGGTCCCGGGGACTGTTACTGAGGGTTCACTTTTTTATTTTACCTTCCTTTGTCTTCTGCATTTTCCTTACCCCTTCTCTCCTGTTCCCTCAGACTCATTTCCCAGAAACAGTCCCACAGACCCATCCCCAAACCTATATCTCTGCAATATTAAGTAATAAAGGCTGGTTTAAAGTACTTCCATCTATGTATTAATGCTCATGGGTAGCCTAAACAGGTTCCATTCAGACCTTACCATCAAGTCTTTTACTGTTATATGCCAACAAGACATTTTCACTTGGCTATACCCAATGTTTTGTCTTGATGCAAGTAATCAACTCAGTAATTCTCATGGTGATATACAGGTTAAAAATGTTACCCTAATCATGAGAAAAATAATGAATAGGCTATATTTGGGTCTTTCTAAACTTTCCCCTAAAGGGATTCTTCTGGGCTTTTTTTCCCTTACTCAGGACATATTCAGGATACAAAAATCAGTTGAATTTGCTTCTGTTGCAATTTGTCCTACCTTTTTTCATAAAACGACTGGACTAGTACATCTCCTGTGTTTTCTTCAAATACTCACAATTCATAGTCTCTGCGTCCTCTCTGGCCAGTGGTAGAGAGTAATTCCCTGCTCTGCTGGTACCTGTACAGGAAAACAAGAGGGAGGAATTGGAGAGGTCAGTGTTCAGGAGCTTTGAGGCTAACTATTTGTTCGGTTCACATGACGTCACTGTAGCTTTGCGCCGCCATCTTTACGACCAACGGTCTCAGCAATGCCTGCAATATGTTGTGCAGTTGGCTGCAACAACAGTCGAAAGAGGAGCCTCGAATTGTTATTTTATTCTATACCAAAAGAAAAGGATAGAAGAGAGAATCATTTATTTAAAAGACTTGAAGTCTCATGTTGGTTTGTGGTTAATTATATTTCCATTATACTCTCAATGCCTAACATTATACAGACAGATATCGACAGATAATGTTTTTTCTTCATTTTATTTGTTGGATCTGTTTAAATGTTAAAGCACTTTATCATGGTAAGTTAGTAAGATTTGGAGTTGTTTTGAATATAACTCTGTCTGTCTGTTAGTTAATACCTACCTAAATCTAATAAATATTTTTCTGAAGTTCATAACGATATTGTCTTTGTCACATGCGCTTTAGATGTTATTTTGTGTAAGTAACGTTAGCTCTGCAGACGATGCATAATCTCAGCCTTAAAGGTACCGTATGTAGGATTGTGGCCAAAACTGGTACTGCAATCACCTCACTGTACTAATTGTTGAGGTGCTGGGGCCATAATAGCTGAAGAGATAAGCGTTTTTGATTTGATATTTAATTTGATTTGATTTCTTTATTTTGAACATATAAATACAATTACAATTAAAAAAAAATCTGAGGAAAAAAAAAAAGGATAATAGTAAAAGAAAACAAAAAAACATATAGACTTAAACAACAAAATAATACTTCCTTATTTTTCAATACGAAAAAAAAACCTTGATTTACAAGTGCTAAAGTTTTTGTCATATTATAGGCTAAAAACAGAATAAACATTTGCCACAGAAATTAAAACACGGGACAAATTCAATATCACCAATGGCTATCACAGGGTTGTTTTCAGTCCCATCAGAAAATATTGTTAGAGTAACTAAATTACATTAGCAATGGTCATACAGGTCAACTTGCAGCATGTGTAACTTAGTCCACGATATACGTGAAGAACGAATGACGAATAATGTTTTCTGAAGTAAAGTTAGGCTTGTCTCAATTACGTTTCAAATTGCCATAATGGTCGTGCTAATGTTTTCATCAGCGTCTCAGCATAATGACAGAGAAACGGGCTCCTATAATGCATTGCAAATGCATACGTCCATGTGAGCTAACGTTACGTTGCTTGAACACGCATAACTTTGTTCGACTGTCATGAATATATGAAATGTCCATTGACATCCAGTACAAGTTAGCCAAGCATAGATGAATCTTACCTGTCTAGGAGAAAATTAGCAACGTTGGCGTCTGTGTTCAAATTCTTCTCCTTTTTCAGCCGCCTCCATCTTTCAAAAGCATCTCCTATACAAATTCTGGTTTTATTTCGGACTTTGTCACAACGAATTTCTGAATTATAACGAGGTCTTTTTGATTTAGTAACGTTAGACATTTTTATCCGACTAGAGTTAGGGTAGGTTAGGTTTAGGTTAGAGCAAAGCTGGCAACCCGGATCACGAAACACTACTGACTTCGTGATTGGTAGATAGGTGGAGGGAGGCGCACAGGCCAAAACACAAAATGACAACATCAACATCAGTTGAGGGCTGCAAGTCCACTTTTTAAATGACAATATCCTAGCCATACTACTGTTGTCAGTGATATAAGTATTTGAAATGAACATGATTTCTTAATGTCTAGTGACACATCAGGGCAATTTTATGATTAATTGAAATAGATTTCTTACATACAGCTCCTTTAAAATGCATATTAAAGGACTAAGGTTAGTTCTTCCAAAAATTATAATTCTGCCGTCATTTACTCACCTTCATATGCAAATCCTTAAGTTTACTTTCCGTGGAAGACAAAGGGACATTTTTGAATATGTAGCCTAATGGAGACTCTTCTTGTCGATGTAATGAAAGTGAATGATTAACGTTAGCCTACTGGGGGCTGTCACGCAAAAAATAAATAAATAAATAAATAAATAAATAATAAAAGACAAAACAAAACATCACAAAAGTATCATAAAAGTGATCTAATACGACTCGTCCGTTATGTTAGCTTTATGTGACGAACAAACTGCAATTTAAGTCGTTATATTATAATCACTGATGATCTTTACCTCTTGATAGCTTTTAATCGCAGCCAAATCGTGAGTGAATGATTTAATAAGATTTGACTCGAAATATTATTTCATTTAGATATGTGTGTGTATTAAACCTTCTCTATAATTGAACCTCTGTTCTTTCAGACAGATATGGCAGTCTTTTATGATATTCGGCTGATGTCTCTGGCTGTGCTGATGCTGGTGTCTCAGCTGGACTCTGCCAGTGCTGCTGTTCGGATTAGATAGATTCATTCATGCCAGCCGAACAGCTGCAGATTCATAGATTCATTCATGACATCGCCTCGACTCTCATGAACGCGCGCCATGAAGCTCTATGACTTAAGTATTTCTATATATATCATGAGAGGCCATAATAATGGACAAAAGAAAACTGGGGGTAACAAATAAGGATCGGAGCCTAAAATTGAAATTTTCTCCAGGTATCTCTGTCTCTCTCTCATTCAAACGGGCAGTTTGGGTGGCCATAACGGGCGAGTCGGTCGTAAATATGGCGGCGTTCTATTTGTAGTGACATAGGTGGCATCTATGAATTATCAAATTGAAGCACATATACTCTGTAACTCGCATCCCCAGTGTTTTCCAATACTCACAATTCATAGTCTCTGCGTCCTCTCTGGCCAGTGGTAGAGAGTAATTCCCTGCTCTGCTGGTACCTGTACAGGAAACAGGGTTTCCCCAGGTTTTATCACCCCAAATTTAAGACTTTAAGACCTTTTTAAGACCACTTTAATGAAAATTAAGACCTACATCGCACACATTATGCAGTCGTAAAACACCAGATCAAATCCCAATAATGACTATTAGTAACAAATGTTTTAATTAAAAATACACTGCAAAGTGATGTTTTTGGTAAATATCAAACATTCATAACAATAAACAGATAAACTAACTTTTCAAATCGTCTTAGTAAAGTTTCTCAGTATTCAAATTGCTTCAACCATTGCTTCAGAGCGGTAGACAGATAGGTAAGAGATATATAGATCGTAGGGGTGCAACTGTTCACAAAATTCACGGTTCGGTTCAATACGATACACTTGTGTCACTGTTTGGTACGTTTTCGATACAGCAAAAAGAAATAAATGCCAGATAAAAAATTTTTTTATTATTATTTTACTTATTAAAACTAACACACTTTGACCAATGATGGAGCTATAATAGACTCTTCTTAGGAGCATAAACAAAACAGCTCCTTGGAAAAAAAATGAAATGTAACCTAATATTGTAGTAGTTATAAACAAAGGTCTATTTTTAGTTCAGATTAACATTTGAGGGCAGCAATTGTATTCATAATGTCAAAATAAAACCAACGTAACGTTACTTGAAAGCATTATAGCCTACTATTCCTGCCAAACTTCCATGGTTGCAGTTAGTGTTACTACAGTAAACCCATGGTGAATGTTGCTGATCTGTGGACTCTGGATAGTTCATTCATGGCACAATGTTTCTCCTGGTTTCCACGTCAGCGCTGTTTGATCCGTTAAAAACTGAGAAATGTGAATGTTTCTCACTAGATCTCGCAGCGATGTTATTACTTCAGTGGCGAATTCAAATGATTTATTTACTGGATCTCTTATTAGCGCTGTGTAACAGTGTCGCTTGATCAAGATCGGCTCGCGCTGCACTAGTCCAAACTGATAAGCGGTCCTTCAACCACACAATAACGAGTAGCCCAGTTTCGTTCCGCTTACATTACGTTTGCACATTTGATGTTGGACAATGTTGTGGTCGCGCCGGCGTCTCTTACATTATGAATGCGCTTGCCACGCGCAACGCGCCTACATTTGAAATAATGAAATTTTGGTCGGCAGGAAAAATGGTCCAACGAACCGTTCGGTTTGAAAATGCGTACACTGAACCGAACGACACTTCCCCATGATGTCTCTCCTCTCGACTGATTGATTAGAATGTTGATCAATTGCCGCCGGCGCGAAAACCCAAACTATTGTTTGTGCATACTAGAAATTAGACGTTCTCTGACGTTACGCTAAACCCTGTTGAATTTTCACGTTGCGTTTGCAGCCAGGTTGACTTTGAATAAATAGGCTAGTATAATGAAATTTAAGACCTTCATTTGAAAAATTAAGACTTGGACAACGGAATTTAAGACTTTTTAAGGCCTTAATTTAGGAACATGATATTTAAGACCTTTTTAAGACTTTTAAGACCCCGCGGCTACCCTGGGAAAACAAGAGGGAGGAATTGGAGAGGTCAGTGTTCAGGAGCTTTGAGGCAAGTTCAAGTCTAACTATTATCAAATTGAAGCACATCTACTCTGTAACTCACATGCCCAGTGTTTTCAAATACTCACAATTCATAGTCTCAGCGTCCTCTCTGGCCAGTGGTAGAGAGTTATTCCCTGCTCTGCTGGTACCTGTACAGGAAATCAAGAAAGGAGAAATTGGAGAGGTCAGAGTTCAGGAGCTTTGAGGCAAGTTCAAGTCTAACTATTACCAAATTGAAGCACATCTACTCTGTAACTCACATGCCCAGTGTTTTCAAATACTTACAATTCATAGTCTCTGCGTCCTCTCTGGCCAGTGGTAGAGAGTAATTCCCTGCTCTGCTGGTACCTGTACAGGAAAACAAGAAGGGAGAAATTGGAGGTCAGTGTTCAGGAGCTTTGAGGCAAGTTCAAGTCTAACTATTATCAAATTGAAGCACATCTACTCTGTAACTCGCATGCCCAGTGTTTTCAAATACTCACAATTCATAGTCTCTGCGTCCTCTCTGGCCAGTGGTAGAGAGTAATTCCCTGCTCTGCTGGTACCTGTACAGGAAAACAAGAGGGAGAAATGATTCTACAATAATTTAATGTGTGTGGCAATCGAAAGTGAATGATAATAATGTACGGTCCGCAAGGTTTTCACTGTTGTGGCTTGCTTAACCTCTCAAGAAATCAAACCTAATGAGTGCAGCACACATAGAAACTCAGTAAACATACTGCGATAATTTATAAAATCCCTATAGTGTCTCATTATTCAAAAAGTAATTGTTCAAATGTAAGAATTTAAAATGAACGATGGAGCAGACATTTAATACGATTAGGGGAAAAATGCCTTTTAAAGGAGTCATATAACGGTACATGCACTTTTACAAGTTGATTGTACTGAAATGTGTGTTGGCAGTGCCTGTACACAACCATCATAAAATGATAAAAATCCATCCAGTGTTTTTTTTTTTAATCTTCATATGTTTTCCCCTCTCTCAAATCAAGCCGTTCGACCATGTGACGTCACAAAAATCGACGCCCCTCCCACGATTGTTGATTGACAGCAGCGTTTCAACACAGACCCACCCTCGCTCGTGAGCGAGCTGTCAATCATAGCCCAT
This sequence comes from Scardinius erythrophthalmus, assembly GCF_964197995.2. Lineage (NCBI taxonomy): Eukaryota > Metazoa > Chordata > Actinopteri > Cypriniformes > Leuciscidae > Scardinius > Scardinius erythrophthalmus. The sequence continues at coordinate 12,869 of NW_028296455.1, forward strand.
GCGGACCGACGCGGTCACTGTTGATATGCTGGACTGGAGCACTGTCTATGAGCAGAATGGCGTCTAAGCGATTGTGGTGTTCTGTTCTTGGGTGTAATAAGGAACACAGCATCATTTTGATGTTCCTAAATCCGTACAGCTGAAGACGCAGTGGCTGAGTTTGTTTTCGAAGGGAATATTCCCCACGATCAACGTCAAGCTTTCATGTTTGCGCGAATCATTTCACACACCAGACTGCTTTACAAACGAGGGTCAGTAAAGCTGGTTTTGCTAAGAAGCTGCTCCTGAAAAAAGGATCGGTACCAACTATTCGTGTTCCTGCTGCACCTCCAGAAGAAGTGAGTGTAATGTTTTATTAACCTTTATATTAATATTTATATTGATCTTTGCAAATCATTAGCACGCTTCACGATGAATGCGGCTGTTTACATTACGGCATGTTTTCTATGTACGGCGTTCTCAATATAATTCATAATCCCACGTTTATAATGAACAGCGCGTTATGGTTATTGTGTTATTTCAAAAGGGGTACGCACAGAACAGAGGGGCGGGGTCAGCACAGCTCATTATCATTTAAAGACACATGCACTTAAACGGCGTGCTGAAAACAGAGCTGTTTTTGACCAGGTAAAATTAGTTCTTACAATACTAATGAGAATTTTTAATTAAAGTATATTACAAACTTTTAATTTAGACCCTAAAGAATCATATTAGCTTGTACAAAAATGGCATTATATGACCCCTTTAAATGTAAAAATATGCAGATTTAGATTCGTCAAAGCTGATTTAACATTGATGAGAATATTGCTTCAAAATAAATTATATTTACAACACAAAAAAATCCAAGTGAATGACCGATTTACTTGTCCGAAGGACAAACACATGACAAGGCTTAATGTCGAGCCCTGCTTTATTTAAACCAATTGTATGCCTCATTGTTTTTACATAATATGTATTAAGTAGGGATGCACCGAAATTAAAATTCTGGGCCGAAACCGAAACTTCTGGATGCACTTGGCAAAAATAATCAATCATTTTCCTGAATTAAAAAAAATAAGTCAATAAACAAAAATAGCCACAATTATTTTGAAAGTAACACAAAAATTGGACAGAAAATAGGTCCATAATAAAATAAATATATATATTCAAATTAATATATTATTCTTTATTCAGTTCTATGCAACAGAATCAGATTTCATAGATTGTCCTAGAAAGATATTATCAGAGCATGCAAGCAGAGCATAATAAACAGATTACAAAAAAATAATCGTTTGTGACAGCCCTACTAAATTCAAAGACAAAAGTGTATTTCCAGAACTGATGATAGCATTCCTCAAATGAATTCACAAAAAACAAATGTGTTAATAAAACAAATTAATAGAACTATAACTGTGGCACAAATTGGCCAATCTTACATTTCCTGATGGGGTTGATTTGCACTTCTGGCGCTGCCGGAAGTGGAAAGTTTGCTTCATCCTCAGTTTCACTATCATCGAAATAACGTGCCCTTTTACTGAAGAAAAAAATCAATTATTCAATTGATTGTCCTCATTCAGCAGCCATACTCTGCTCTGTATGTGCTGTATTTACATGTGTCTTTTTCTTCTCACGGGGGGCGAGTCCACGTCTGTAAGGTCTGTGTTTATTTCTGCCTCTGGTAGTTTTTGGCGAGCTTCTTCATATGTTTCTGTATAGATAAACAACAAGGTTTCTGTGAAGCAAACTAAAAAAAACATTAAAGAGAAATTATGAATAAATAATAGGAGAAAATGAAGAAAATTTATTTATATATATATATATATATATATATATATATATATATATATATATATATATATATATATATATATATATATATATATATATATATATATATATATATATATATATATATATATATATATATATATATATATATATATATATATATATATATATATATATATATATATATATATATATATATGGGCCAGATTTACTAAATAGGCACAATCTCTTTTTTGGGGGGAAGTAAACAATGGTGCAAATACCAGGAAATTAACTAGCACAAACCTTAGTTAATCACCTTGCATGATTCATTTAAATTAATCTGAATGATTCTGCATGAGTTTGAAAGGGAAACTCTTAAAACCGCATATGCAACAAGGTCAGCCGCAAAAACAACTGTTCACACCTTTAGTGTCTTTAATAAATCCCGACACCAAAAGACGGTTTATGCTGGTGCAACCTGTTAGTAAATCTGACCCATGGAAGCTAAGGATATGTACCTCTAGTAAAAATAATCCGGATTTTGAAGGGAGTCCAGGATGGTCCTGGCTTTACCATTGATTTTATGGCTTTAACTCTATCTTCATATTTGTATGGAGGCCACATACAAACATTGTCCCTTACCCAATTATGGGGGACAACCTCGACTTCATTTGTGGTTAAAAAGATTACGATATGATACATTGGCTGAAAAAAACAAGAGTTGTAATTAATTTTAGACTTCATTTAAAAAACGAATTCATATAAATGCCACTTACAAAAGCATGTCCCACAATATAATCCAGAAATGGTGTTGCTGCTTCTCAAGAACTATGTACATTAATTGGTGATATTATTAAGATGTGTGAGTCAGAGGGAAGACTGCAAATTTGTCTCCCAGAGGCAACCTCACACACTTCTGCCAGGGCTTTGTGAGCTCAGTAAAGTGCATCACTGTTGACAAATTGGACACGATGAATACTCCCATGTTTCTGGAGTCAAGAGGGTAAGTGTATAAGGCCTCTTTCTCTCTATACTCTTGAAACATAACATACTCTTTACCCCCATAAGCAATGATGTTTTTTACTGAAATCACTTTGCCATGAATAGAAATGCAATCATCTTTGCTCGATATTCGCAGCATGACACCATCAACAGTAAGCTGTCTGAACTGATGTACTGCTTCTGTCAGTGTTTGTGGTACAGGTCCATTTTTATGGGGGCACATCAGTGATATTTCATCAGTGGAATAACAGTTCCTTTCCTCATGTTCTGACAGCCTGCGGATTATCTGTGCAAGTGGATTGTGAGGCTTCCTTACCAATCTCTTAAGCTCACCAAGATAATTTTCATAGGGGAAGCCAGATATGCCATCTAAAGGACCATGCACTTTAACATAACTAGCAAGATGTACCAAGCCATGAATGTTGTATACCACCATCTCTTTGCCATACAACAAGCCATAACGCTCAACAAATGATACCAAAAAGGAGTGAGCCAAATCATTCATTTCGATACAATATTTTGAATTTGCCAAGATGTAGATGGCAACAGACAAAAGCATAAAGTTATCATAAACCTGGCGAGGCAACACACTCTTTAAAACAACAGGGCCTGTGTACAGCAACAGTTGGCGGAATTCAGTTGCCTTCCAACGAAGTCTCTCACTGAGAGCCCTAGGCTTTCTGGCAAACTCTGCTGGAATGAACTCCTTCAATGCTACCAGTCTCTCAGAGATACCCAAGACTTGAATGCTCGAAAGTCTTGTACGCAGGGGGCCCACTGCACCACACCACAGATCCGTTAGACGTCTCACTACACCCAAACACACAAGGTGCATGTAATCATGAGGAAAACCCGTTACCATGTCAATGTCAGTTTCTAGAAGAGGACAGTGTGTTAGATGGTGTTCCTCATCTAATCCCAGTCGAAAAGCTTCATCTGTTCTACAGGAGGCATCGTTCTCAGGAAATGTCATGCGGTGTTTCACATAGGAACCTTTCTGCTGACATTTGTCACAGCCATAGTATCCTGTGTGAGATTTTATACCTTTGATAAAGGCTCGTGCTGGAGCGTCACACATGATAGACGTTACCTTGACAAAGAAAGTCTTGCCACCAAAAACAAAACCTCTTCTTAAACTCTGCAACTCACAAACTAAGTGACTGAGATAGTCAGAAAGATTTTTTGGCTTAGTGGTCCCACAAAACAACCCTACGACAACAGGTTTCTTAGATAGACCTTTGAACATGCCAAGAATAGGCCAAAGTTGAACTGAAGAACTTTTGAAAAGTGGGATGCCGTCAAAATTTAGCTGCATGTTAAATGTGTGCCCGTCTGTAAAATAAGAACATACACTTCTCAACGTGTTTCTGAAAGCATTGACAATACCAAAATAGTGGAAAGATCCACCGGCAATCATCTCCACATTGTACTCTGTTTTCGTTTTTAACAGTGACCTTCCATCTTTTGGCAGGAATGGTAAATGCACTCTAAGAATTGCCAATAAAGCAGAAAGCGCAATGAGAGATACACCAAAACGAAGTGCCCAGTCAGTAATGCTGCTTCTGAGATCACTTTCATCGTTTGTTTCGCCAGTACTGCTACAATCATAGCTACTGTTTGTATTCTCACTAACAGAGATGCAAGTAGGATTCAAATCTGAAGGTCTGCAGTCAGAGAGAATGCCACCAGGAGGAATGCTAACAGGAGAGTTTAGATTATCAGTATGGTCATACACCTCATGATTCACTGATTTAAGAAAAGTGTCAACTCTTTTGAGGGCCCTTTTCCTAAGATTGCTGCGTTCATTGTAATTCATCACTAGTGAACACAATACAGAGTCACAAATAAAATATGCATGGAATATCCCTAATGAGTTCAAGCTCAGGATGTTCACTACCCTATAATGAGAGAGAAACAGCAGATTAGGAGAGCAAGTTAAATTAAAGGGATAGTTCACAGTAAAATTCTGTCATCCTTTACAATCAACAAATAAACATTAAATGACAGTGATTAAACAATATACAAGTCAAGAGTATTATTCTGTATTACAGGTATTTACAGACAGGTCAAAAGAGACAAGAGTTTGGTAGAACAGTATAAATCCATACATTTAAAATAAAAATAAAAATTGCAAAAACAATATCTGATCATGTGTCATCATACTAACGCTACAGTGGATTGAATCTAGTTGGTTTTGTTTTTCTTTTTTTCTCCTTTTTCCTGCATTGATTCTTTACACATCTATCAAATCATGTGCATCATACTAGATTTTTTTTAGCTGGCTTTCCGTGTAGTGTAGCTATCACGACTTTGCGAGATGAGTGTAATAAGATACGAGTTATAAGATATGTGCAAACAAGGTGAGTAAATTTGTATTCATAAACTTAATAATTGTGATACTAAACTAAATCTTGTTGAATCTTAATCCTAAATAATGAATTTGCAGTTTTTTCCAAGCTGCATTCATAACCAAAGAGTAAAATTGCGTTCTAGGGTCTTTAATGTCGGTATTTTTTTTTTAAAATATAATATTTTGGCATTCTAGTGTTAATTTTGAATCTTAAAGTGTGTTTTATTCATTTGAAAAAAAAAAAAAAAGAAAAAAAAAAATTGTGAAAGACAGGAGGTGCTGACTGGAAGCGTGGACCTCTTTTGAGTCCCGCCTATATTAGGTGAGTCAATTTTAATTCATTACGGTTTAATAATTATGATACTAAAAGTAATCTTTTGGTTTAGATTTTTAATCATAAATAATGGATTTGTTGCAGTTTTTGCACGATAGTAGCCGTTTAATGGCGTCAAGTGATTATAGTATTTTAAATGTATTAAACTTTTTCTGCTCTAGGACTAATATTAAATGTAAAGTTTGCTTCATTAAAGGGATATTTCAGCTCTGGAAAGATGAATGTGTATTTAAAATGGGTAATTTATGTAGTAGAAATGTGAAATTATTTTTGAATTTGGAGCCTTCTAGACTGAGAAAAGCCAGAAAATTTATTTTTAGCTTTTGTGGATGAAAAACTACAACTCCCAGAATGCACTTGCTTCACTGCCCTAGGAAGCCACGCCTACCGGTGAGAGAGTGCAGTTAAACACAAGGCTAGCTACTAGTGAGTCTCCGTGACGAGTCTGACAGGGATTTCGAGATCGCCCAAAATTTCCTGGATTCGGCTTTTGCGTTCTACAGTCTCCATTGATTAGGTTTACTGTGGCGAGCAGGACGAGTGAGAGCGACACGAGGCTGGTGGCTTGTTTACTGATGATGAGCAACAATGGTGAGATGCACCGTTCTCGTATCTCACAGAGGAGCGGGAATTTCCTTATCAATCAATCCACATCAACCGATCACTTGTTTAGCGTTCATGTAAACACTACATTCAGATTCACCAATCGGAGTGAATTCAGTTAGATTGAAACAAAAGGTGAGCATGTAAACAATGAATGGCGACTGCAGAAAGCAAAAGCCGAATCCCGGACATTTTGGACGATCTCGACGGCCGGACATGTCCGGGAAAAAGAGGATGGTAACCCCTAATACTTTCTCCTACTACTCAGCTTTCTCCACAGAACAAGAGTCTGTTAGCTTAGCTTCCAAATAAAAGATAGCTGACACTATCTGTGGACATGCTGTGAGTGAGATCCCACCCTCTATGGGCGGGTTGAGAACATGCGGAACAGCGCCTTCTACTGGCTGTAGTCTTTAGCCTTTGGACAAAAAATCCTCAGATGACGCAAAAATCATAATTTTGCGTCATCGGAGGATTTTTTCCAGACCAAAAAAAAACAAAAAACAAACAAACAAATCTCTCGTCTCAGGGGGATATGAGGGTGGAAAGCAGGGTAATTTGAAAACACTACAGGTTTTCTACTGATACAAAGCTTAATGCTAAATCCTGAAGTATCCCTTTAATGTTAGATATACGGTAAGCAAATTTAGCATTGTACATCTTTATTGATGAGTTGTTTTCATTAAAAATAATAACCACAAATTAAGCATTCATTTTAGAATTAAGTGGAAATCCAAAGACCTTTTGTGTTAAAACGCAGGTATACCTGTCATCAGTCTAATTCACCTTGTTAAAAGTTCTGTTTAATATAATAAATTCATTTATGCTTCCATGACAAGCACATATACACTAAAGAGAAAATAACTATACAACTGTAAACTAGTGTTGCACGGTGTACCGACTTCAAAAGTATCGCGATACTCGGAAATTAAAAACGTCACGATACCTAAATTTATCAGTATCGATACTTAAAAAAAAAAAAAAAAAAAAAACGCCTCCCTATGGACGTCTGTGTTTTTTTTCCTGACGCACGCAGCAAATAATCTGCTGCTGTCAGTGTCATGTGACAAAACACTACAGCGAGATGGCTGCATGTGCGAGCACAAGTGGTCTACGACTCGTAGAAAAAGATGACGCGAGGAGTGACAAATGGTACGTTGCCTACCTTGCTCTGTTGCACGGTGCTCCGATACTTCAAAAGTAAATCGGAAATTAAAAACGTCACGATTCCTTAATTTATTAGTATCGATACTTCTAAGAATGACCGCGTTCCAGATTTGTAAGGCCGGCGACACACTGGCTGCGTGTCGTGTCCGTTTTTATTTCGGCTCCCATGTTAACTGCCTGCGTGACAAGCGGAAAACGCGTGCATGCTAGAATAGAACCGACGCCTATTTTTCACGCGTCACGCAAGCGTGTTGGAAGCGTTCCCAGGCAAAATAGAATAGGAAAAGATGTTTCTATGTCATTTTGACACGAATACATATTAATAAATGGCATTTTGATGTTTGAAAGTTGACATAAATACAATATAAATGTAATTTAAAAAAATATGATTGATTTTCAAATATTGCACCTCTCAATACAGAACGAATTATTCTGTAGCCTATTTTGCCGCCAACACTGCCGACGTTGTCTTTGCTGCTATATATTTATGTTTAACATGAAGTATAGGCCTTCCACAAATCTCTCCCCACATGTCAAATATATCACCAATGAGGCTTATCATATGTTACCAATATTAAACATTGTTTAATATAATCGCTGTTCATATTTTTATTCAAAGTTCAGAATCAAGATAAAGCTCTTATGTTTCTTATGATAAATGAGATAATGCTGCTAAATTTATATTTTTTTTTACCTTGAATGTCATTGCTCTAATTTATTTTGTATATTTTTATATTTCATATTTTGTTCAAATGTTTAATATATCTGCTGTTCATATGTTCATTTATTAGTGTGTTATATGATTAGATTGTTGTCCCGGTTTTAAAATAAAGCACAGCAATGATATTTGAGAGTGTTTCTCCCTTTTCAGGAAAAGTATCGAAATCGCAATACTTGACTTGGTATCGGTATCGAAACAATAATTTTGGTATCGTGACAACACTACTGTAAACACCTTTAAGTGATGCTTTAAAAAAAAAAGACAACTTACCTTGGTTGAAATAAGGGATGATTAGAGAAAAGAAAAAAAAACAGTGGAGGATGATGCAAAATCTAAAAAAGGAAACAATAAAAAGAATATATTACAGGTAACCACTACAGTAGTCCAAAATGTTGAATGAGGTGTATGCTGCAAATTAATCTAATATGAATATATAAAATAAATCTAAAGTGAAACTAAGAATGTGCTTAAAAACATCTTACAGCAAAGGATGACTGTGGCGAGCAGGCAGAAGCTGAGGGCTGTGAGAGAATAGCTGGAGGCCAGTGTGATTACTGATGAGTGACACCTGTACGTTGCTCATTATCAATCACTCACCAGCCTCCGTTCTCTCACTCTCAGCCACACCCTGCTCACCACAGTCACAATGATCTGTTTGCAGACAAGAAAAATGGGTAAAATAAGACTGAGTAACTACTGTAATATCAACTATTACCTAGGTCTGTATTTATAGACGTGCTATAATGATGTAGCTTTAAAGAATATAAGCCCAAATACTAACTGAAGTGTCTCAAAAATATACTTACATGGATAAAGATGCTTAATGGTTGAAAGAGCTCTTAAAAGAGCTTTTGGGGGTCATTTAGCTGCTGTTGACACAAAAGCAAAATGGAGAAAAATAAGAAACATGACTGAACAGAATTAATTTTATCAATATATACACACATTTAGTAAACTTTGAGTTATTATTACATAGGCTAATCAAAACAACCCAGCTGCTGATTGATATTACTTGGAAAAAAAAAAAAAAAAAAAAAAGGGTATGTGTTTCTCTCCCTCCATTGTGTCCACTGTCTCCCCTCCTGTCCCATTTCTCATAGGTTGTTCTACCCTAACTGGTCAGCGCGCATGGTGCCTGGTCACAGAGAGTGTCCGTCTTTTAACAGCGGAAATGAAGTGCGAGGGTGAAAGGGAAGCTGTTGGAATTGTGTTTATTTCTTTTGATTGGGAATTCTGTGAAGTCATTGATAATGTTGTTTTTCTCCCTTGTTTTTCTTACTTTTAGTGGTGTGTTGGCCACAATTAACCTAAGAACAAACTGCCTGAGTTATGAACGCTGTTGGGGCTTTTTTGCGTATTGAAGGAGAAATTCTTGTTATGCTAGGCTGTATAACAGTTCATAAGAATACCGGTGTTTACTTTGGTTGTTTAATTGACGTTAATGACAGACAGCACCACGTTTCTAAGGTTGCTGTAATTGTAAGACCTAATCCAATATCCTCCCTGAGACCCATAAGGGAAAACAAGTTTTGTTAATGTTTTATATATATATATATATATATATATATATATATATATATATATATATATATATATATATATATATATATATATATATATATATATAAAATTTGGTTTTCCATTATATGCGATATGTATATTTTCATTGTCTCTAATTTGAATAGTAATGTGTTTTTAGGAAACACGTAATGGAAAAAAAGTAGCTATAACGAGTAATAAATAGACAACATTTTTATAATAGCTCATATTTCATATAAATATTTAGCATTTCTTTCCTATTCACTTGTCTCCTAAAATGCCTGACAAGCATGTCCCGGTGTCCTCTACAGTGGACATGAATAAAACAGATGCATGTCTCATAACAGAACGTCATATTCTTATTTAAAACCCCAAAGATGTGAATTTATTACGAAAAAAAATGTAATTGATCAAATCATATTTCTATAAGAGTGCTGAATTTAATCATCCAGTCAGTGTCAGTCAGGATAGGGGGGTTGTCATGATGCAAACTCCAAACATTTGGTATCTCTGAAAAGCCCTGAATTTTTAACGTTACAGGACAAAATGGTCTCAAAAAAATGTCATCTAAGCTACAAAGGAAAACTTCTCAGGCAGATATAATGATAACATGGGCACATATATTTATGTATGGGCACATATATTTATGTTTTCGGCCATACACGCGCCGAGAACCGCTGTGAGGTTAAAAGAGAATATCGTATTTTCCCGTGTCGTTCGGCCATTTCTGTGGGTGCTTGAGCAGTGTTCACGCGCTGTCTGAGAAGAGGCCGCGCTTCAGGAGTAACTTATGTTTAACGAATTCAGTTCCCTTTCGCATCTGTGATTCATAGTTTTTTAAAATACTTTATTGTAATTATCATTAATAAGTAGGGCCAAACGTTAACATGACAGACATGCGCACGCACAAGTGACGTAACAGATTTAACAGCAACAGGTTGTTTGCCTCTGTTAATAGATTGTATAATTCACTTAGTTCATGTTTTTAAACGTCATTGATAATTGTAGTTATAATTTGTGAAGTATATCGAATAATTAAAGTACTTACCTCCAGAAAACTCTCAAGTTATTCCTCTCAGCAGGGAGTAGACAGTCAGGATGTGTGCACGCGCTGGCTCTGACTGGCCAGACTTCCGTTTTCGCTACCTATTGTTTTCGCGGGCTTTGCACGCGAGTCTGGCAGCAAAGTTTATATATTTTAATATTTATACATATATAAAATGTATATCATCACACAGCATACCTTGTTAAATTATCCTGGCATTCAATTATTAATAATAATAAAACTGCTGTGATTGGTTAATAGAGCTTCGCGGCTCTAGCGCCGCGGTGGTTGATGGGTAAAATTGCCATTTTGTGAGACCACTTTGTGATGCTCCGAAGAGGGATTTTTTTTTTTTTTTTTATGCTTACAAAAATATACATAATAACAGACAACAACAGAACTAAAACAAATAAAAATAAAAATAAAATCACAAAGGGGGGAATCATGTAAATTAAACATATTGATAAATCATGAGAATTACATGACACTGAAAAAAGGAAAAGAATTACAAACAGACAAGGGCGTAGATTTGATTTGAACATTGGGGGGGTTGAAGTTTGGGTTCTGCATATTTTTCATGTTTCATGTATAAATATTGGGGGGGTTGTAATGCATAGATTTAAATATTGGGGGGGTTATCTCCCCCCCAACCCCCACAAACTACACCCCTGCAAACAGATAATGCCTTTTTGTTCTCAGACAACTTAATTGAAAGGAGGCATTTTTCAAGTTATTTAAAAAATGTAAGAAAAAGAGGTTTCATATTTAAATATTTAGATTTATGAATATGAAACTTTGCTAATCAGATTAATTACATAAAAATGACCCTTTTTTTTAGATTGATTATAATCTACAAAGCATAGGACCACATCCTTCCAATACAACACACATTCATTATAGATTTCAGGCCTATAAATCCTAAGACATCTTGCCAAAACATTTTGGTAAATGGACAATACCAAAAAATAAAAAAAAGATGAACTACAGTTCCGTCAGAGTTGTCACAGAAAGAACAACTGGAGGAAATATCCTTTTTGAACTTTTTGAGGTAGTGACTTGCAGGGTAGTATTTATGAATTATTTTAAAAGAAATCTCTTTTACTTTATTGGTTAAAAAAAAGAAAAAGATGTGGAACTGCATTATTCCAGTAAGCGGTCACAGACGGTAAAGTAACAATGTTTTGCTGAAAAAGTGAACGGACTGATCGATTGTTTTTACAGGGAGAAGCAAAGCACAATTTGCCAACAGGAGTATTGACCAAACTCATAGAGACTGCAGAGACTGAGTTCCTCTCAATAAAGCAAGAGCACCTGATGGGATTGAACCCATAAATAATGAAAATTCTTTGGGAGAAACAGGAAATTGAAAGTGATATAAAAACTCCTTATATGAAAACAACAAACCTTGAGAATTGATAAACTGACTAACTAACAAGATATTTTTATCAAACCAATTATGAAAAAATATAGACAGTTACATATTACAGTTTGATACGGAACTTTTCACCTCATAAATATTTTATTTGGAATAACTGTAATATTTAATATATATATATCTATATCTATATATCTATATATCTATATATATATATATCTATATATCTATATATATATATATATATATATATATATCTATATATATATATATATATATATATATATATATATATATACACACACATATATACGCACACACATACGCACACACATGTATAAAATATTACAGTTATTCCAAATAAAATATTTATGAGGTGAAAAGTTGTGCTTGAATAGCAAAGACTCAAAGAATATCATGCCAAGAGGGATTGCCTGTGAAAATCAGATAATATTGCTGGTAATTTTTCAATTTTGTAGTTACATAACAGAAGAAAGTCATGGGATTTATGGGAAGAACATGTTGTGTTGTTGGATGTAATGTTCACACGATCAATTTTTACATTTAACCTATTTGTATTTAACTTTGTTTTTGTTTGTCAATAAGCCCATCTCACAATTTTTAATTTTATTCTGTGCTTTCAGACTCTTTTACACAGTAAATTGTTATAAGCTCCCTCAAAAAATCATGCAAAGTGATTGCCTTTAACTTAGTAAAATGAAAGAATATAATGCTGTAACAAATGCTTATTTAGTGGTGTAAGTTGAGCTAAATAATGGAATATTTCCTGAAACTTGGAATTTCAGTTGTATTTAATTATACATCTTGTTAAAACAATGCAAACTGATTGCCTTAAAATATGTTTTACTCCACTTAATACATTATAAATCGATAAAAAAAAGGTTCCATTCATCACATTTACAAATTAGTGACAGTGCAAACTATTTTAAAATTGTTCAACAACAGGGGTTGGGCAATCTTTTTGTCATAAAGTGCCATTTTAAAGTTTTCCGATATGGAAAATCAGCACTGGTGGCATCAGCACTGATAAGAAGTGTTCCTACTTTTAATGAAGACAACTGTGTGTTAAAGCCAGATTAGTGCATTGCTGCCTTTAACTGGTATACAAACGTCATTAAGGGCTTTCGCACTGGAGGAACCTTTTCATAATTCATAAAGCTATTGGCGGAAGTTCCCAGTTTAGGTCCAACCGTATCAAGCCGCTGACTTTGTGCTCACCAAAAAAATGCTGGCGGACTCCCAGGTCATTGTAAGGGTATGACCAAGAGCATATAATAACATGGATAAATCAACTCATAAACTTATGAGTAAGTCTCCTCGGCTTCCATTGTCAATTGCGCTCGTTCCTGTTGCGTGACCTTAAACTGGCAACCTGCATGAGGGTCGAGTCTGAAGAGGAGGGGACGGGGTAAACAACAATCTCCCATAACTTGATTTTGGACTGCAGTACCTATTTCCACCACTAGCTCACAGACATTCTTACAGACTGCACATTTAAAGATGTCTATTGAGAGTGCCCACAAAGATAACAGATAATCTGTGTGCATGTGCAAACTACATTAGTCCAAAAAAAATATTGATTGAATATTCAGATGTTGCAGGTGACTGAATTTTTTTTTCTGATTACTTTTGATCTAATTGATTGCTGCTTTTCATAAGGCTGTATACATTAATTGCAAATGTCAGTATCCTAGTTTATTTCCATCATTGTCCAATATATAAATTAACAAATAAACAACATGCCCTTGGCAATCTAGAATAAGCTATTCATATCTAGGTTACTGATTACTAATGAATGACCAGAATGACTGCTATTACCTAGAATTCCTCAAGTTCAGTGTCAAAGTTAAAGAACAGAATAGTATCTTAATTATACAGATAAATCTGTCGGATTATGAAAAAGAAAGGATGACTTAATCCAATGATTCTTTATCAGATCTAAGACAAACAAAGGGAAAAGAACAAAAGTCAGCCTTCTTCTTTTACATTTTAAAACTTAATAACTATGAATTAATATCATACTAAATATCTTATCTGGCCCACACACAACAATCCTAAAACTGGTTTGTCGCACACGGGCCAGATCTGGCCCACACACAGCAAGCCACGACTCAAACTAAAGCCGGTTTGTTGCACAAAGGCCAGATCTGGCCCACACACAGCAAGCCACGACTCAAACTAAAGCCGGTTTGTTGCACACGGGCCAGATCTGGCCCACACACAGCAAACCACGACTCAAACTAAAGCCGGTTTGTTGCACAAAGGCCAGATCTGGCCCACACACAGCAAGCCACGACTCAAACTAAAGCCGGTTTGTTGCACACGGGCCAGATCTGGCCCACACACAGCAAGCCACGACTCAAACTAAAGCCGGTTTGTTGCACACGGGCCAGATCTGGCCCATGAACAGCATGCCACGACTCACACTAAAACCGGCTTGATGTGTGTGGGCCAGAGACGGCCCATATAACCTTTGCCGTTGCCAGAACTGAGCCACATGTGCCATAGTTGGCCCAGATGAGGCCCGGATATGTATGCTATCTGGGTAGGCTTTAATGCTGAATCGGTGATCGTTGCATGTTTTTTTTACCAAAATTGCTGAATATCCTGTGTGTGTTAACAGTTAACTTGAGAGAATCGACACACCGCCGCCATTAAAGTTTTTTCCCGCATATAACGTTAAGTTACACGCTGACGCATCAGAGTTGAAGATCGCATCGTCTTTGCAGGAATTGGTAAGTTAATACAAGTATGATTTAGTACCTGCATTATAAAAGTAAACTGGTGCTGATGTCATGTTTAGTCTGGTAAATTATTATATTAAAAAATAAGTTTACAAATGCTGACTTTCTGAGATGTGTCAGACAAGCTAACTTAGGGGCTAACTTACAGTTAGCTTACGTTAGGGTCTTTTAAAACATCCACAACTAATGTGAACAAAGGCTTTAATGCTGAATAGGTGATTTTTGCATATTTTTCACCAAAATGGCTGAATATCCTGTGTGTGTTAACAGTTAAGAGTATCGGACACACCGCCGCCATTAAAGTTTTTTCCCCCGCATATAACGTTAAGTTACACGCTGACGCATCAGAGTGGAAGAGCTTACATTGTCTTTGCTTAGGAATTGGTAAGTGCATTTTACAAGTACAATTTCGCATATTTTTCACTAAAATGGCTGAATATCATGTCCATTGTGTGTTAACAGATAGAAGAGCTGTGTATATCGGACACACCGCCGCCATTAACGGTTTCCCCCGCATACCCGCTGACTCATCAGAGACTGCAGGTTACACCATCTTTGCTTAGGAATTGGTAAGTGCATTATACAAATACAATTTAGTACCTGCATTATAAAAGTAAACTGGTGTTGATGTCATGTTTAGTCTGGTAAATTATTATATTAAAAAATAAGTTTACAAACGCGATGACTTTCTGAAATGTGTCAGACAAGCTAACTTAGTAGGGGCTAACTTACAGTTAGGGTCTTTTAAAACATCCACAACTAATGTGAACATAGGCTTTAATGCTGAATAGGTGATTTTTGCATATTTTTCTCCAAAATGGCTGAATATCCTGTGTGTGTTAACAGTTAACTTGAGAGTATCGGACACGCCGCCGCCATTAAAGTTTTTTCCCCCGCATATAACGTTAAGTTACACGCTGACGCATCAGAGTGGAAGAGGTTACATCGTCTTTGCTTAGGAATTGGTAAGTGCATTTTACAAGTACAATTTTGCATATTTTTCACCAAAATGGCTGAATATCATGTCCATTGTGTGTTAACAGATAGAAGAGCTGTGTATATCGGACACACCGCCGCCATTAACGGTTTTTCCCCCGCATATAACGTTAAGTTACACGCTGACGCATCAGAGTGGAAGAGATTACATCGTCTTTGCTTAGGAATTGGTAAGTGCATTTTACAAGTACAATTTTGCATATTTTTCACCAAAATGGCTGAATATCATGTCCATTGTGTGTTAACAGATAGAAGAGCTGTGTATATCGGACACACTGCCGCCATTAACGGTTTCCCCCGCATACCCGCTGACTCATCAGAGACTGCAGGTTACACCATCTTTGCTTAGGAATTGGTAAGTGCATTATACAAATACAATTTAGTACCTGCATTATAAAAGTAAACTGGTGCTGATGTCATGTTTAGTCTGGTAAATTATTATATTAAAAAATAAGTTTACAAACGCTGACTTTCTGAGATGTGTCAGACAAGCTAACTTAGTAGGGGCTAACTTACAGTTAGCTTACGTTAGGGTCGTTTAAAACATCCACAACTAATGTGAACATAGGCTTTAATGCTGAATAGGTGATTTTTGCATATTTTTCACCAAAATGGCTGAATATCCTGTGTGTGTTAACAGTTAACTTGAGAGTATCGGACACACCGCCGCCATTAAAGTTTTTTCCCCCGCATATAACGTTAAGTTACACGCTGACGCATCAGAGTGGAAGAGGTTACATCGTCTTTGCTTAAGAATTGGTAAGTGCATTTTACAAGTACAATTTCGCATATTTTTCACCAAAATGGCTGAATATCATGTCCATTATGTGTTAACAGATAGAAGAGCTGTGTATATCGGACACACCGCCGCCATTAACGGTTTCCCCCGCATACCCGCTGACTCATCAGAGACTGCAGGTTACACCATCTTTGCTTAGGAATTGGTAAGTGCATTATACAAATACAATTTAGTACCTGCATTATAAAAGTAAACTGGTGCTGATGTCATGTTTAGTCTGGTAAATTATTATATTAAAAAATAAGTTTACAAACGCTGACTTTCTGAGATGTGTCAGACAAGCTAACTTAGTAGGGGCTAACTTACAGTTAGGGTCTTTTAAAACATCCACAACTGGCTGAATATCCTGTGTGTGTTAACAGTTAACTTGAGAGTATTGGACACACCGCCGCCATTAAAGTTTTTTCCCCCGCATATAACGTTAAGTTACACGCTGACACATCGCCGCCATTAACGGTTTTTCCCCCGCATATTACGTTCCCGGATGTTCCTGCGGTGCGAACATGCCAACTAGGAACGATATTAGTTTTAGGAACTCCATTTGGAGGAACTAATTTAACTCCTACTTCAGAGTAGGGTCTAAACCAGCACTATAGAAACTACCCACGATGTTTGTGTACGCTGATTGACCGAACACACATGGAACACCTGCTGTCTGTATGCTATTTTCTTTCCATAGCAGATTAACAAAACGTATATACCCTATAATAACTATTAACTAGGGCTGTGACATTAACGCGTTAATTTCGATTAATTAATCTGAGAAAAAATAACGCGTTAAAAAAAATAACGCAGATTAATCCATTCCATATTGACCTTTGAACCTGGAGCCGTTCTAGCCACCATTCGACTGTAAAACGAAGGAGGGAGACGAGAACGCGCTGGCGCTGCCTGGATCATTGATTGGAACATTTACTTATAATAAAACAGCCGGCATTTCAACGTTGATTCACCGGTGAACGTAAGCGACCAAGGTCGAATCAATGTTGGATTATGTTTCGATTGTGCAAAACGAATCAACGTTGAAATCGTGATGTTGTTTCACTGTTGATGTCGTGACGTTGTTTCATTGTTGATTTCGTGACGTTGTTTCACCGTCTCTTCTTTCAATATGGGTGAATAAAGATTGTATGTCGACGTTGAACCAATGTTGAATTATGCTTCGGTTTTGCAAATTGAATCAACGTTGATATCGTGACGTTGTTTCACCGTCTTACCTTTCATCATGGGATAATGAGTCATGACGATGCTGACTGAATTTGTGATTAACTGTACACTAAAATATTATTAACTGTCAAATTACTTGCAGCAATGGCTTAATTAAACACATTTAATACAAATATAACACATGCTCAAGATTGTAAAACAAGTTTTATTCTGAAAAAACAAAAGTCTAAAAATACTTTCTAAAACAGATGAAAAACATCTCAAACTTTAAATTGCAGCATTTTTGAAGTAATGTTAAAAACCTGTAGAAGCAAGTGTAAATAATTGTATGAATGAATGAATTATGGCATTTATATAGCGCTTTCATATGTACTACTGTACACCCAAAGCGCTTTACAATCATATCAGGGGTCTTTCCTCAACCACCACCAGTGTGCAGCATCCACTTGGATGATGCGACGGCAGCCACAGAACAACGGCGCCAGTGCGCTCACCACACACCAGCTATAGGTGGAGAGAGGAGAGAGATTGATAGAGCCAATTCAATGTAAGGGGATTATTAGGAGGCCATGATTGGTAAGGGCCAATGTGTGGAATGTGGCCAGGACACATGTATTGTATTGATTTTTTGCTAGGCACAATTATTTCAATGCTCACTCTTTGAACATTTGAACATTATTTCAATAACATGTTCAACACAATTATTTTTAATTGATTGACAGCCCTAATTTATATGCGATTAAAATGCGATTAATTTCGATTAATTAATTACAAAGCCTCTAATTAATTCGATTAATTTTTTTAATCGAGTCCCGGCCCTACTATTAACACTAAAATATTTTTAAAAAATATAAGCCTAATAATAACAGTCTTTAGTTGACTCCTTGTACCATCACAAAGAACCAAAAAATCACTCTTCAGAACATTCTCTTTCACAGTTCCATGCTGGTGGAATGATCTCCCCACCGTCATCCGTAAAGCAGTCAAAAGACAATTGAAAACCTTTCGCAAGCACTATACCCCATAGAAGAAAAAAAAATGTCCCTTACCTGTCCTTCTCCCTTCCTTGTCTGTCTTATACGTTCCTGAGCAATGTCTGCACTTTGTTTTGAGCACTTCTTGCGTTTTTTTTTTTTGCCTCGTCACGATGACTCGCTTAATTTCATCCTAATTTTGTAAGTCGTTTTGGATAAAAGCGTCTGCTAAATGACTAAATGTACAACTCTGCCATGTGTGAAAATCAAAAGCAGCTTCAAACACTTGTTTAACAAGAGATTTTCTTCTTTTTTTACTGTCATTAATGTAGGTCAACGAGACATTAAGCCTGTAACTACTTGGTCGGAAAGCGGCTAATGTTGAATCACATGAACCATTTAAACAAAACCAAATTATTTTAACATTGAGAAACGCACTCAGAAACATTAAAACAATGCTTCTAAAAAATTATTTCAATTCAGTTATTTAGTATTTTCTGAGTTGTCTGCTTTTGTTGCATTTAGAATTCATATCATGTCTCTAAATTTGGTGCTTTTGTAGCTGCTGACCTCCACATGCTGACACTAATGGAGACCATGAAACAACAGATGAACCAGCTTTCACTGAATGTGAGTGTGATCATGGCCAGAATGGCACCTGCTGAGCCTGTTGTGGACATTCCGGAGGAGATCTCTTTGCCCCTAGCCTCCCTCGAGGAGGTTGATCATTTCGAAGGATAGTTGAAAAACCCAGGAAACACAGCCAAAAAACAGCACTTGGTATTTATGCTTATATAACATCTAAGCACCCATTGCTATGTTGCCCATACCTCTCTATCATTTATCAATCTCTTACTTCTCACTAATTTAGTCTCTTGTTTCCACAGGTGGGGATGCTGGCCTCCATTGGGGGAAGAGACACAAAAAACATAATATTTAACATTTTGGCACACATTTTTGCCGACAGTGTAGCCAAATCAATCAATTGGAAAGGGATGAACAACAAAAGAAAATTCAGTGAGATGGCAACCAAGGCCATTATGACTCGTAAGTATTATATATATATATTCCTTTCACTCAGTCTTTACTCAATCCCCTTCTCTCATCCATTCACTCACTTGTACAATGAACATTGTACGTGAACATTTACACTCACGGAGCTGAAATGTGAAATGTAAAAAACTTGTCAAATAGAAGTTGAATATTAAAATTTGCACTTTCATACAATAGTCACAAACCTGTATTCTGTCTATTGTCTGCGAGTGCAAATTTCAATATTCAACCTAAGATTTTTACTTTACAGGTTTTCACATTGGAGCTGTGAGTGTTAATGTTCATATACAAGTACGAATATGTATTGTACGAGTTCTCAAATTCACATGTGTGCTCTTGAGTTTTGCTACTGTTTACCTTCATACTACTCACTCCACACTTTAGTCACATTTATTATTTATTTGTACAAGCATTTTACTATAATGTCATGTAATAAAGAATTTTTTAATATTGATTCTAATAATTAATCTTTTTCTTTGCTTTTTGTACGTTTTACAGGAGCAGTGAGGAAAAATCGTATGTCCGACAAAGCTACAGACACTGAAATAAACCATTACGCCATCAGGTGGTTTAATCTTGCATGCGACCGCGGGGGTGGCCGCCGTGCCCGGTCACATCCACCTAATGACCAGTAAATTGGATAAGAACGCAGAGTTCACTAAGTTTTACTTGATTTTATTTTTTTTTTGTGCACCTGGATGTTTACTGTAGAGCGCAGGGCAGCGTTTGAGTTTTTCCAAATGAGTTTCTTACAGGTCCATGTGAAAAGAGCTTCAAGTCTCTAGATATGATATAGATATATATGATATATATATATATCTAGATATGATATATAGATATAGATATATATGACAAAATGTAGGGCAGCGTTTGAGTTTTTCCAAATGAGTTTTTTTACAGGTCCATGTGAAAAGAGCTTCAAGTCTCTAGATATGATATAGATATATATGATATATATATCTAGATATGATATAGATATATATGATATATATATCTAGATATGATATAAATATATATCTAGATATGATATAGATATACAGTACAGGCCAAAAGTTTGGACACATTACTATTTTTAATGTTTTTGAAAGAAGTTTCTTCTGCTCATCAAGCCTGCATTTATTTGATCAAAAATACAGAAAAAAATGTAATAATGTGATATATTATTACAATTTAAAATAATTGGTTTTCAATTTATTATACTTTAAATTATCATTTATTTCGGTGATGCAAAGCTGAATTTTCAGGATCATTACTCCAGTCTTCAGTGTCACATGTGACATCCAGTCAATCATATTGATCCTTTAGAAATCATTCTAATATTCTGATTTATTATGAGTGTTGGAAACAGTTCTGCTGCCTAATATATTTGATGAATAAAAGGTTAAAAAGAACTGCATTTATTCCAAAAAAAAAAAATTAATAAATCTTTTTTATTATCACTTTTTATCAATCTAACACATCCTTGCTGAATAAAATTGATTTATTTAAAAAAAAAAAATAAAGAAAAAAAATTACTGACCCCAAATTACTGACCAGTAGTGTATATTGTTGTTATAAAAGATTTCTATATTGAAAACATTTGCTGCTTTTTTTTTTCTTTTCTTTTTTCTTTTTCTTTTTTTTTATTCATCAAAGTATCCTAAAAAAGTATCACAGGTTATGAAAAAATATTAAGCAGCAGAACTGTTTCCAACTTTGATAATGAATCATCATATTAGAATGATTTCTAAAGGATCATGTGATAGACTGGATGTCACATATGACACTGAAGACTGGAGTATGATCCTGAAAATTCAGCTTTGCATCACAGAAATAAATGATAATTTAAAGTATAATAAATTGAAAACCAATTATTTTAAATTGTAATAATATATCACAATATTACATTTTTTTTCTGTATTTTTGATCAAATAAATGCAGGCTTGATGAGCAGAAGAAACTTCTTTCAAAAACATTAAAAATAGTAATGTGTCCAAACCTTTGGCCTGTACTGTATATGATATATATATCTAGATATGATATATAGATATAGATATGACAAAATGTAGGGCAGCGTTTGAGTTTTTCCAAATGAGTTTCTTACAGGTCCATGTGAAAAGAGCTTCAAGTCTCTAGATATGATATAGATATATATGATCTATATATATATAC
The DNA here is from genome assembly GCF_964197995.2 of Scardinius erythrophthalmus. Lineage (NCBI taxonomy): Eukaryota > Metazoa > Chordata > Actinopteri > Cypriniformes > Leuciscidae > Scardinius > Scardinius erythrophthalmus. The sequence continues at coordinate 34,659 of NW_028296455.1, forward strand.
ATACACACATACACACATACATACATACATACATACAAAATGTAATAAATGACTGATTATTGTTTTGTTTTTTTGTGCATCTGGATGTTTACTGGATGGTTGTTCATGAGAGCGCAGGGCAGCGTTTGAGTTTTTCCAAATTAATTTCTTACAGGTCCATGTGAAAAGAGCTTCAAATCTCTAGATATGATATGATATAGATATATATGATATGATATGTGTATATATATATACGTACAAAATGTAATAAATGACTGATTTATTGTTACTGATTTATTGTTTTTTTTTGTGCATCTGGATTTTTACAGATGGTTGTTCGATTTAGAGCGTAGGGCAGCATTTCAGTTGTTTTAGAGGTCCATGTGAAAAGAGCTTTAAGTCTTTAGATATGATTTGGACTCTTATATCATTAATAACAATGACATTGAGACGTGAGTGTGTATATACAAAATTTTATATGACCAAATGTTAGTTTCTTTTGCCTTTTTAAAATAAACTATTTTGAAAATTACAAATTGTGGTGTTTGGGTCTGATAGCATGTGAATAACGGACCAGGGCCAGATGAGCCCCAGATGTAAAATATGATTCGCAGATCTGGCCCAGATCTGCACCACACGTCATGGCATTAACAACTGTTCTGGTCCAGTTCTGGCCCAGATCTGTTTCTGATCCGTAAATCCAACCTGTTCCGGCATTGGGCCGTTGGAAAGGATGAGCCCGTTCCAGGTCCGTTTAGCGGATCTGGGCCAAATGTTAATGAAGACCTGGCCCAAATCTGGCCCAAATTCATTTTGCTGTCTGGGATAACTTCACTACATAAAATGTGATAATATAAAACGTACATTTCAACTCAATCTACCTCATCTATTTACGGAACAATATATTCCGTGTTAAATTTCACTTACCTCAGTACTGCTCCATTCATTCCCCATTTCACATAAAAAGCAACAAAACATTAGTTAACAAAGCTGTCTTCCTTGTGGTCTCAAACTCAATTGGAGGGCCAGCCCTGCACAGTTTACCTCCAACCAGCTCCAACTCACACCTGCAAGGCAGTTTCTAGTAATCATGAAGACCTTGATTAGCTGGATCACGTGTTTGATTAAAGCGGGCGTACACGGTGCGATTTTTGCTGTTTTTACGAACTCCCAGATGATTTTTTTCACTCGGGAGAAATCGAGTGGAATCGGTGATGCTCGCATGGTCGCGGCTCGCACCGTGTGCGAGGAGTGAGCCGAGCCGAGCACGTTATGAGCACCTCCCCGACCTCCCGAACATTTTTAAACATGTTTAAAAAAATTCGGAGAGTCGGCCCGATTTTCACCAGCTGTCCCCTATTGCCAAATCACACACAACCACGTGGCAGCAACCATACAGCGTGCGCTCTCTCTCTCTCTCTCTCTCTCTCTCTCTCTCTCTCTCTCACTCACACACACACACACACACACACACTCTCTCTCGCTCTCTAGTTTTTATGTTGAAAGGAATGGCTACTGTTCTCTGCTTTACAAAAAATCATTTGCACACACATTTCTGTCATTTTTTTTCTATCTTAAGTTTTGCCTGCATGCAACATTGACGGTCTCTGTGTATAGCGCGAAAGCCCACGTGATTGCTGACGACTCGGGATAAAATGCGTGCAGGACAGTCGTGCCGTGTACCAGCTGCTTTGACGCGATTATGAGTTAAACTGACTCGCAACGTGTGCAATATCTCACGACCTCCCGAGTGTCCGATCCTGGTCCGAACTCGCACCGTGTACGCCCACCTTTAGGGTTGGAGCAAAAGTGCAGAGCTGTGGCCCTCCAGGAATTGAGTTTGAGATCACTGGATTAAAACATGCACATTTCGATTGAGCCTTCAATCTAAGGAATTATGGTTGCATGTAAACGTAGTGACGATCGTAAGACCACTCGCACGACATGAGACAGAGAAATATCTCACAGAAGAATGCACTTATAAATTTGTAGCATTTCGTATTGTTTTTATGAATCATGATATCTCGAAATGATATAGGCCTACGTTTCCTACACGTATTGAACTGATGCTCTCTTCAACAAGCATGATTCCAACATTCAAGAATAACATATTTTCGTTAGCCTAATAAATCTATTTCTCAACAAACCCTATCATAAACTTTAAAAACACTTGATTTACAGCACACGTCACATAGTATTATTTGCAAGCTATTTTATTAATATTAAAGTTATGTCATTTTACAACGACGACAGGGTGAATAGGCCTCATTCAATTAAAACGCCATTGTGCTTAATTGACAAAAAATAAACATATAAATATATCAGAAAATATACATATACTTGAAACTATATTAGATTAATTATGAATAAGGGTGGGATACATGACATGCAATTCTACCCGTCCATGATGTCATAACCTAATAAAAATGGGTATTTTTTAAAAATATAAATCTTCATGTTGTTCCTCAGACAAGATATTATTACAGCATACCATAGCTGTAGTTGGTGTATAAAGACCTCTACTTCAAATTTTTATCTAAACATCAAAATTGTCATGTGGTGTGACTGTCCGGGATATGTGTGACCTTACTAATATGACAATATATATCAGCAAAGTATAAATAATTGATAGATTTACAGTTTAAGTAACAGAATTAGGCCATGTCAACAGACACAGAAAGTGTTGATGTCTGTGTATGATTTTAAAGCAAGTTCTGGCCAAATACATTTTGTCCGTAAAATGGGCTTCATATGATGAGACACTGCAATCTATATTTTGAACGGGTAATAATTTGGATATCATTATGATGAAGAGGTCCACACTCAACCAGGAAGTTGCAGTTTCATCTCTGGAGTGGTTTGCAAGGTCAAGAGTTGAGTTCTGGCTTTTTAATTTTTAATGAAAAAGCTCTGTATCTGACATGCTCACTAGTGGTCAATGTTTTGTGTCTTATGGTGTGACATTATTTACATAAAAATGAAACACTTTTATACGAATTTTACTTATTAATTCTTAAAAATCATTCCTGCCATGTGGCAATTTACATGCTAAGTATAAGCTAGCTGTTTTTAGTTAACCAAAAGATTAGCCTAACTGAGCAAAACGTCATATGGTGTGACACTGTATCATATGGTTTGACTGTTTTTCTAAGTCACACCATATGATATTTTTGTCACACAATATTACATACACCTTTTTTAATGATAAATAAACTATTCAATACATATTCAATGATAATAGTGAATGTTTAATAGTGATCATTAAATTACCTATACAATGAATGTATTTCTTTTCAGTTTTATACTTAATTTAATGTTCTTGAAGTGAGATGGTGTTTGATTTACTCATATTTATGAGTTTCTTATAATTTTAAAAGTTTTAAAACAATGTTAGTATGTTTTTTGATTAATGTTAACTGAATTGAATTAATTGAATGTTGAATGCAAATAAAATACAGTTTTTTGCATTGACAAATTGTGGAGTGGTGCAGTTCATCATATAGCGTGACACTATATAATTTGGTGTGACATTCAGAATTGTGCCAGTAAAAATACTTTCTTAATTATAAATCATAAAAAGGTCAACAGAACACAAGAGAAATAGTATCAGCAAGAGTCACAAGCATTTTCATAGATTTATAACTGGGTTTAACATAATTAATCTAAAATATCTGGAAAGGCTGAGGAGAGATGACTTACTTTGCATGATGGTTTAGAAAAACAATACAAAATCTAATGAATCTGCACAAAAGAAATGTTAAATCTTAAGATAGTAATGAAAACTATTTATGTTGAAGTTAGTTAATTAGGGAGAGTATATCCCATTTTCATTTTATATAGAATAACTTTTATGTCACACCATATGACAATTTTAGGCACGAATGCAACAAATTGGTGAATAAATCCAATTACAAATACAAAATCTAAAAGACCACATATATTGTGGGAAAAGCAAGAGTCAGTACAACACAACTCAATATTTTTTATGCCTAATATTTGAAGTAAAAAATAAAAACTTTTTTCAGGCTTATATGTCTCCCACCCATAAGCAGAATTAAAATACAGATTAATAAGATGATATAGACGAATTCTAAAGGAAACACATTCTTACCATTTCAAAGATGAGAACAAAATGGCTTCCTAGCCTACCAACCGGAAAAATGTGCGCACTGACAAAAGTCGCAGCTCCCCTAGTGGTTGGGATTATAATTATATAACTATAATTATTAAACATAACATATAAGTTTTATTTGATTAGATTAACATAAATCACAATTTATTCACAAGGACACTTACTATACTTATACTTTATTGAAACAGCAAATGTTTATTTTACGTTTTACTGCTATAAGTTCACATGCAAAACCAAAGGCTGAACTCGTCCTTTTTCAGTCAAAACAATTAATTCCCACATAAGACACAAAGGATGGTGTTTCTGTTTTCCTCAAACATTTCTAACATTTTTTTTTTTTTTTGCAATTAGAAGGCCATTAAAAGTTAGCTAAATGTTAATGAGCTTATTTTCATAACTGAATTAAACAATCACAGTAAAATATGTTCAATACAACCAATCTCACTGTACATGCATTAAACTCACATTTCTTCCACTCTCGACATGGCACATGTAGTGCTGCACATAGTAAATGCCACATCAATGAATTTCATGACATAATGGCAAATTGCATCTGATGTATTTCTGCAGAACTTTGACATATTGACCCCAAACTTAAACGTAATAGCCTACTTAATTCCACCGTTATATTTAGCAATACAACATAACTCTCTGACACAAAAGGTTGTGATTTCTCTTTTTTGTACAATGATCAATTGCATAATAAGTAATTAACTGCATTATCATCAGCAGTTCCAGATCCTGCATATAGCCTAGGACAGCATGCATGAGGCATAGCACACCGCTTTCAGACACAACTTTTTCTGCTCTTTATTCTTAATTTGACTTATGTATAGCATTATTTTGATGATATTTAGAGTTTATTATTATAGGCAAAAGTGCATCCATGTAATACACATGCACAAATATCTCCACTAGCTTCACTCACAAAACTATAGTACGGCTACATAAACATTGCAGCAATTTTTTTCTGCTGACTCCTCAAAATGCTGCATTTAATGTTTAAAGACTAATATTTAGTGCCTACAGGATTAAGATTTTTAATATTTCCAAAAAAATCTAAAATATTATTTTAAATAGAAAAAAATATGAAAACACATCAATTAGCCTACATCAATAGACAATAGGGGCTCTGATGTATAGCCTAGCTATGCTCGTTAAATACTGAAATCAGGGCCGGCCCGAGGCATAAGCGAACTAAGCGGCTGCTTGGGGCCCCCTCGCCACCAGGGGGCCCCCAAGCGAGTTGTTTTTTTTTTTTTTTACATATTAATTAAATTAAACAACGGACATAAATGAATGAATGGATTAATAATTCAAGACAAGAAAATTCTGATTTCATGATTAATATACCTGCCTACAACTGCTGCGGTGTCTGCCAGTGTTTGAGTGATGCGCATAACCTCGCGTGCATAGACAATTCGTGCGCAGTCACGGTAATGTTGTCACAAAAATTTTATTTGATCAATGATTTATCCCTTAAATTTAATGATATTCAGAACAGAACAAGAATAAAAAAATAACTATAAACAAGCCAAAACGAAATAATTTAAAGCGAAAGTGAAAGCGGCGTTGGGCTCACGTAGCCTATCTCTCTCATTAGAATCAAAATGTTTCAACATTCGCGATGGATTTGGATGGTAAACTATTCTTTATTATAGGCTTCTATGTACTTCACCCACGTTCCAATATCGAGGGGAAAAAAATCATTCTCTTCACATGCGCAAAAATGTGCTTGAAATCCAATATCGAGGGAAAAAATCATTCTCTTCACATGCGCAAAAATGTGCTTGGAAACATCACAGTGGAACAGTGCTTTTGCTGAATGATACAAATTGTAGGCTACTACTGACTATTTAAACAGAGAAGTGTAATTTTTATATGTTAGGTTGACTATTTTATTATTATATTTTATTACGGCTATAACAAACAGGCTGCGATGTCAAGATTGCAATGCTGGAATATGTTGTGTGTATATGTGTGTGTGAGGCGCGGGCGCGATAGAACAGTGGAAACATAAAAACATACTCCGTCATGTTCATACAAGACATCATTCAAACTGCAAAGTGTTGCAAAACGTTGGAGGATATTTTGCAAATAATTTATTTAATATGTTTTGTGACAGTTTGTTTTCAAAGAGTTAGTAAAAGAGTAAAGAAAAAGTTAAAACATTTTTAAGTATCTATTTTTTATTAAGTATTTATTTTGTATTAATACATAACCTCATTGTATTAATTTATAATGTGACATTATAGAGTGACATTGTGTCAATAATCGTCAAGCACAGGTGACTCCGCGTGGTGGGAGGGGGTGCCCAAATCAAATTCTGCTTAGGGCCCCCAAAAGGCTCGGGCCGGCACTGACTGAAATCAATATTAATGTGAAGCTTAATGTACTATGAAATCAATATTAATTTGAAGCTTAATGTATTTTATATGAGCTATTTTCACTGCATATCAGGGACATGGGACAACTACAAAAATTATTTCATGTTAATAAATAAAAAATAATTAATAGACTCCAGCATATATTGTATAACCTATGTTAAGCATCGTAGCGCACTGTAGGGCTGTCAACGAATATTCTAAATTCCAATGTATATTCGAATAGTTTTAAAAAACAGAATTTCAAAGGTGAAAATTAAAAACACGCCCGCGGTAGCAGAGGCGTGCGGCTGTCTGCTTTGCGAGTGGCCGCACTGCCTGAGGGGTCAGGGACAGGTAGGAAGAAGCGTTAACGTTAAAGGGGGGGGTGAATTACTGTTTCATGCATACTGAGTTTTTTACACTGTTAAAGAGTTGGATTCCCATGCTAAACATGGTCAAAGTTTCAAAAGTTAAGTTGTACGTTTGAAGGAGTATTTTTGTTCCAAAAATTGTCCTTCCGGTTTGTCACAAGTTTCGGAAAGTTTTTTCGAGTATGGCTCTGTCTGACGTAAGAGAGGGCGGAATTTCCTTATATGGGTCCTAAGGGCACTTCTCCGGTAAGATCGCGGGCGCGCGCGCACTCGTAAAACAGAGCAAGAGAGTGAAAGCAGTTCGCCATCAAAGCGCCCTGCCCGGCTTTTGGGAAGTCAGTGTCACCAAAGAAGTGTGTTTTTGGTTGCCAGGGCAAGACAACCCTGCACAGATTCCCAAAGAACCCAGCGTTAAGGCACCCGTGGATGGAGTTTGTTTTCCTGAGCATAAACGGAGTTGTGCAAGACTGTTGTTCCCTGCATTTCGACGATGATTGTTTTATAAACAAAGCCCAGATCGTCTAATGCTTAAGGATCGAGCAGTCACAATGATAAGGTTCGCGGTCGTGCGTTGGAACGGTGAGTAAAACTGTTGAACAAATGTCTCTGTGTGTTGTTAGCTCGGCGCGTTAGCACAGCTTTAGCTTCGCCCACACGGCCCGCCCCCAGCCGCTCGTTTTTTTCCGGAAAGACTCGGTACAGCCAATCTTTCAATTAAAAATATAATAAAACAAAAGACTTTTTGGAGATATGAAGGATGCAATATTACTCTATAGGTACTCAAGATTAACAGGAGATTGAGTGAAAATGAGCATTTCACCCCCCCTTTAAACAGAAAAAAATACTAAAGTGTAGGCTACTGTAGGCTACTGACTTAATATTGCATGAATAAGGTAGGTTAGATACAGCAGTTTCATGCACTGTAGGCTACAGACTTAATATTGCATGAATAAGGTAGGTTAGATATAGCAGTTTCATGCACTGCAGGCTTACACTGGTTTGATTATCGTTTCATGTCAAGGAAAAGTTCCATGTTTCAGCACAGCTCGCTCAAGCGTTCAAAGTCGTTCTATATACTGTAAAACTAATTAATCTTAATAATATTTGTTTCAATCACTGAATGAAGCCTGCTATATTGGGGACAAGAGTCGCGACCTTAAATTGCTTGCACAAAACTCTTGATCAGCACTCAACATTTGCTTGTTGTTATGCACAGACAGCAAGACACTCATTCGCACCTCAAGACCTCCAGACGCGCGTAAACGCATCTTTACATTGACTTAACATTCAAATCACTCGCAGACGCTACTCCCGTTTGGTGTGAACGCAGCATGACGGTGAGGGCGAGAGAGAGAAAGAGTGCCTGCGAGTGCGACAGAGCGAGAGTGAGGTCTGCGGTCTTGGTCGTTGATTTACTTGTTTACTATTTTTAAACTTAAATAGACTACCTATACAAGTAGTTATGTCTCTTTATATTTGTCCTGTTATTGACGTAATGCGCAACCATGTTCGAATATAGCCTACGTTTTTCTAGAGGGAATATTCGAACGTCATTTTTGAGCCATTTTGACAGCCCTGGCGCACTGTAGGTGATATTTCGCAACACAAATAATTCAGCCTGAAAGGTCAGATAAAATATTTTAACAAAGTGTAAAGACATTGCCCAGAGATAAATAGAGATAAAATTGTTATCTAAAATAAAATAGAGATACAATTGCCTAAAAAAAAGATAAATTTAATTATAATTACCATAACAATGTGTACAAAACTAAACTAGCCTAAATTTACGTTTATTTTTTACACCTGTCAGTCAGTCTGACGTGCCATAACGCGTTGCTATGGGTTGCGTCACTTCCGTATGACTTTGTCGTGAGGAGGTCAGTCTCCATTTTCGAGGGTCTAAACCAACCTGCGGAATAATGTGGACTGCAGGCGTACTAAAGTTATGCGTTTTGAAACGAAAATTCACTAGTGTAAACAGGTATTCCACATGCTCGGAACTGATGCTTTCTAGACAAATGTGGTTCTTTCAGTAAGTAGGCTATAGGCTGGCTCGACGACAGGAAGAAAAATAAACCAAACTATGTTTAAACTTTTTTTAGTCGATTCAATTAAAAATCCAATTAGATTTTAAAATATTATAACTTACTTCACTGATGCCTGATTTTCATGTATAATACACCGACCAATCAGGTCCGTGTACATTTTCGTCCGTTCATTATTCTATTTCGGAATGAAAGATGAAATTTAAAAAAGGGTGCAGCTTGGTTTTATGTTTAAAAAATTTACTTTAATTTTATTAAATTGAACAAGCGCAACATTCAGCATTCAATCAAATATTCTAAAACATGTATGATTAATGTTAGTTCAACATAATATCTCGTTATTTCGACATAATATGTGTGCTTGCGACAAGCAAGATGTGCATTTGTAAATCCGGCATTAATTTTTATTAATAAACTAGTGTTTTCTGACAGTGTCGACTAGAGAATTTCATTTTGTATAAATTGTATCTTAATTTTAATAAATTTTTCATCAACCAATTGGCTGAATTTAATAAGTAAGAAGAAATATAACAGACAACATAATCATGGAGGCAACCCGTGTGGTCACTTGCATTGCACGTGACCTGGAGCACATCTCATCCTAACTTAACGAAAGTCAGTGTATGCCTCACACAGACATGAGAAATAGATCTAATACACAAAGCTTGAAATGTCTTTATGCAAAATAATTCAAAATGAAAAGAAAAAGGCTACTCTCTGATTATGTAATCCATTATGTGCATTTCTCTCTATAGGCGCGTTCACTACGAATGTAGCTATCGTCAACTTCATCTTTGCAGTTGATACTGTCAGAAAACACTAGTTTATTAACAAAAATCAATGCACGCCGGTTTTACAAATTCACATCTTGCTTGTTGCACGCACACACACCAAACATGCTAGGTTTCGCTTTACGGTTTGTGTAGCATTGTGTTTAACGCCTAAAAAACATTTGGCGCAAATCCCATTGACTTCAATATAGTTTTGTTAAATAAAATGCTATACTAAACAAATCCATTGGTGTAATATTACAAAACTCAGAATGTGCCATCTGCACCATCCCCTGAAGGTACCCAACATATTTAGAAACAGCGCCACCTAGTGGTCAAAAGTTATAACAAAATTTCCAAAACTGCTAATAACTTTTGAATAAATTGGCCTATTGTAATGCAACTCATCTTAGTAGATTCCTTGGGTCAAGCTGAGAACATAGATACCAAGTTTACCTTATTTGGCCTAACTTCCTGTCCGCCATCTTGATTTTCATTCAAAACCTACTTTTTCGAACTCCTCCTAGACCGTTTGTCCGATTTTCACCAAAATCGAACCGTATCATCTCCAGACCGTGCCGACTTAAAGTTATGGATTTCGTTTCGATTGACGAAACCGTTTTCGTATAGCGCAGCAGCAAATTTAAGGCATGATGCCAAAAGGACTATTCAGGCTTTATCTCTGCAATGCCTTGACATATTGACACCAAACTTTGTATGTGTCATTGTCACTTCACTCTGACCACATCACATCAGTTTTGTAACTGCGCCACCTATTGGTCGAAAGTGATAAGCCATTAAATCATATTTTTCCTTACTGTTTCTATGATTTTTCAGGCATTTTGCCTAAAATCCTCTTTAAATGTCTTTAATTGCTCATTGTTGCAGTTGGTCTGACACGTCTTGTCGTCTTATTCTGCTTGGCCCCGGTAATGGCTGCTTGCAGCTATATTTAGGGCCCAAGCCCTGAAAGGGCGAAGAGCCCTATTGTTTCCGGTAGGATTATTTATTAGGGGCCAAGCACCGAAGGTGCGGAGGCACCTATTGTATCTGTTCCGTTTCTTATTATTATTATTATTATTATTATTATTATTATTCTTCCGCCATGGGAGTCTATGGCAGCCCATAGAACCGATTGCGGGAAAGTTGTTTTGGTTTGACATTCTGATAGAGGACCGTCTCAACATTAAATACACCAATTTTGGTGTTTCTAAGTCATTCCCTCTAGCGCCACCACCTGTCCAAAGTTTCACTTTTATTTTGCTAATAACTTTTGAACCGTAAGGCCAATTAGCGAAATTCTTTTTTCCTCTGATTCCTGAGCTCATGGCGATTCGATTGCACCCTATGACGTCATTTGCCGTCATAAAAATATGGCCGCCATCTTGAATTTTCAAAAAAAGCTACTTTTTCGAACTCGTCCTAGACGGTTTGTCCGATTTGCACGAAAATTGAACCAGATCATCTTCAGGTAGTGCTGACCAAAAGTTATGGAATTCAAATGGATTCGTCAAACCGTTTTCAATAAACGCACAAATACATTTTACGTAGCGCTAGCAAAAACAGTCGTAAGGCCGTATCTCCGCAACGGTTTATCGTATTCAGACCAAACTTGGTACTTGTACTCACAAGCATGACCTGAGGCTACATGCTGCGTTTCGGCGCAGCGCCACCTACTGGTCCGGAGATATGAAAAATGGCTATTTTTGCTTATAACTTCTGAACAGTTTGTCCAAAAATCATACAATTGGTCTCGTTAGATTCAGGGCAACATGCCGAGTCGACTGATATCCAATTTGACCATATCGGTCATTTTGGCTGTCGGCCATTTTGAATTTTGTGCTAAAATTCTGTATTTTATGAACGCATGAACGGATTGTTACGAAATGTGGTATGGGTCATCAGCACGATGCCCTGAATGAGCCTGAGAAGTTTCGAAACAGCGCCACCTAGTGGTGAATTTTTTTTTTCAAATGCTTATAACTTTGGGTGTGGTCGACTTATTTTCACGAAACTCATCTTTTTAGACTCCTGAATCGTTGCCGAGTCCTACGATACCAAACATGCTAGGTTTCGCCTTACGGTTTGTGTAGCGTTGTGATTTAGCGCTTAAAAAACATTTGGCTATATCTTTGAAACCGCTAGTCCGATCGAGACGAAACCACCGTCAGAAGTTTGGAAACATAGGTCGATAGCTATACGCCAATGCCCAAATGCGAAAATATTGATGTTTAGGGGTAGTAATATTCAATCAAAGTCATGTGTCAGTCATTTTTTTCGTGTTTTTTCATATAAATGTCTATAACTCCGAAGCAAATTGAGATTTTTGCACCAAAATCGACACATATATGTATGGGCTCACTCTGAGGACACATTAAAAAAATGGTGGGACTGAGCCTCTTGGTGGCGCTATAATAGAACAAAACATGAAATTCCCATTGACTTCAATGCAGTTTTGTGAAATAAAATGCTATACTAAACAAATGCATTGGTGTAATATTACGAAACTCAGAATGTGCCATCAGCACCATCCCCTGAAGGTACCCAAAATATTTAGAGACAGCGCCACCTAGTGGTCAAAAGTTATAACAACATTTCCAAAACTGCTAATAACTTTTGAATACATCGGCCTATGTAAATGTCACTGGTCTTAATAGATTCCTTGGGTCAAGCCGAGAACATAGATACCAAATTTTCCTTATTTGGTCAAACTTCTTGTCCGCCATCTTGATTTTCATTCAAAACCTACTTTTTCGAACTCCTCCTAGACCGTTTGTCCGATTTTCACCAAAATCGAATCGTATCATCTCCAGACCGTGCCGACTAAAAGTTATGGATTTCGTGTCGATAGACGAAACCGTTTTCGTATAGCGCAGCAGCAAAGTTGAGGCATGATGCTAATAGCATTAATTAAGGCTTTATCTCTGCAATGCCTTGACATATTGACACCAAACTTTGTATGTGTCATTGTAACTTCACTCTGACCACATCACATCAGTTTTGTAACTGCGCCACCTATTGGTCGAAAGTGATAATCCATCAAATCATATTTTTAATTATTGTTTCTATGATTTTTCAGGCATTTTGCCTAAAATCCTCTTTAAATGTCTTTAATTGCTCATTGTTGCAGTTGGTCTGACACTTTCAGACATGTCGGCATGTCTTGTCGTCTTATTCTGCTTGGCCCCGGTAATGGCTGCTTGCAGCTATATTTATTATTATTATTATTATTTTGTCAACCTTTTGGGCACTTTTGGGGCCCTTAACATGCTCAAAAACTCTTGAAATTTTGCACACACATCAGAACCTGCGGCCATCAGGGCCGGACTGAAGCTGGTACCCGGGCGTGGCACGGGGGCTCGACAGCGCCCCCTGGAATGGTGTCCGAAAACTTGGTCTATAAATCAAACACGCTTGCATATAATAATATGAAACTCAGTACACATATAGATCTCATCGGGCCGAACAACTTTCGTGCTCTAAGTTTTACACCAGCCCAACAGGAAGTCAACTATTATGGGTTGTTTGAAAAACGCATCCTCTGGAATTTGAAATACTCCTCCTAGAATATTCGTCCAATCACAACCAAACTCGGTGTGCATGAAGTCAAGACATTGAGGATGCTAAATTGCGGACGGATTTTTGATATCTCGAACGGTTTGGCTGTGGCGAGGAAACGAATTTATGGCGATTAATGGGACACAGAAAGTGTGTTATAACTTCTGCATACATTAACTGATCTTGATGAAACTTTCGCAGTGTGTTTGTTGTAAGAGGCCGATCACAAGGATGTGACTATTGTGAGTCAAAGTTATAGCGCCACCAACTGGCAGCAGGAAGTGTGTCACTTTCAAAATGCTTTGAAGTCACCCTCTTAATTTTACACGATTTGCTTCAAACTTTATGTGTATAATGTAAACACACGGCAGATGTAGACCTGTGAAAGGATTATTGATATCTTAGATAGTGTTGCCGTGGCAACGCATCAAATTTTAATATTCTTTTCGGATGCGTTTGAGACTCTTAACATGCTTGAAATTGGATGAAACTCGACAGACACATAACACTTATTAGCCAGTAGACATGTGAAAAGTTTCAGAAACGGGCGTGGCAGGGGGGCTCAACAGCGCCCTCTTGAACAGGGTCTGAAAACTTGGTCCATATATCAAACACGCTTGCATGAATTAATATGAAACTCGGTACACATATAGATTTCATGGGGCCGAACAACTTTCCCTCTGTCAAGTTTCACGCCAGCCCAACAGGAAGTCGGCTATTATGGGTTGTTTGGAAAACGCTTGCTGTGGAATGTGATGTACTCCTCCTAGAGAATTCATTCAATCACCTCCAAACTCAGTCAGCATGAAGTCAAGACATTGAGGATGCTAAATTGCGAACGGATTTTTGATATCTCGAACGGTTTGGCTGTGGCGAGGAATCGAATTTATGGCGAGAAAAGAGAAACACGAAGTGGAATAACTTCTGCATACATTAACTGATCTTGATGAAACTTCAGCAGTGTGTTCGTGGTAAGAGGCCGATCAGATCGATGTAGCTATTGTGAGTCAAAGTTATAGCGCCACCAACTGGCAGCAGGAAGTGTGTCACTTTCAACATGCTTTTGACAAAAGTGGGGGGGTTAGTTTTAACTACAATAAAGAAAAAATAGTTTGTATATTGTTCTCATCAAGCCGGACAACTTTCTAATTTACATTCAATAGCTCTGGCCATCAGGAAGTCAGCTATTTTGGTCTGAATGTGATTTTTTTTGCTAAATCAGCCTCTGAATTTTTAGCCACTCCTCTTAAACTATTTATTTTATTCGTACCAAACTTTTTCAACATGATGAAACTACATTAAATATGCTAAATTGTGAATGGATAATAAATATCTTAAACGGTTTTGCTATGGCGAGGGATTAAAGTAATGTCCAAAAAGGAAACACTAAAAATCTTCTAAAAATGTAATTATATACCATTTATTTCTATATAAAAGTATACAAATATCGAACTAAACCCATTTTATTCTGTTTTTGCAATTCAAGAAGAATGAAAAAGTTAAAACAGGCTATTTAGTGCTATTTGGTTAAACAAAAAAGCAAACATAGGGCTATACTGCCCTCTTGTGTCCAAAAGGACATCAAAATAGTATATAAAACTTTTTACCAGGTAGGCCAATATTGTATTTAAATATACATTTATTAGGTATGTGTCTGAGGATATTTTCCCACCGGTTAATCGACGTGTGACACGAGTGGGTGCTTTTAAATCGCTAATATAATAGTGAAAGAAAAATAATGATAATGTTGCACACACAAATCACACACATGTGGGAAAGAATAAACAACACTAAACCGCCATTAGGTGTCGCCAGGCATCCATCTTAATAAGCGAGTCATTGATTCATTCGTTCAAACGATTCGTTCGAATGAGTCGATCATGATTAAGACAGATGTTTATGGATTGATCATTCAATCTTTGAGTCAACCGATTCGTTAAAAATGCTGAATCGTTCAGTTATGAGAAAACACGTGATAAGTGATGGTTCTGCCGTGATCTTTGTTTAACTATTTTCGCTGCTGAAACAGAACAAACACAGGCAACATTGCATCTAAAATGTAAGTGACTTAATTGTAACTGTTTATTTGTATGAAATCTAGGGGTGGGAGAAAAAAATTATTCTTAGATGCATCGCGATGCGGACGTGGACGATTCTGAATCGATTCACAAATGTCAAAAAATCGATTCTCTAAAAAAATATTTTTCTAATAACGTAATATTGACGGAAGGCAAAAGGCGGAACTCTAAGCGGACGTGCGTGCAGTCTGTGGCGCGCACATAACAGAGAAGTTTCTTCTGCTCACCAAGGCTGCATATATTTGATTAAAAATACAAACAAAAACAGTAATATTGTAAAATATTATTCCAATTTAAAACAGCTGCTTTCTATTTTAATATATTTTAAACTGTTATTTATTCCTGTGATCAAAGCTGAGTTTTCAGCATCATTACTCCAGTCGTCACTGTCACATGATCCTTCAGAAATTATTCTAATATGATGATTGATACTCAAGAAACATTCATTATTATTTTAAATGTCGAAAACAGTTGTGTACAGTCTTTGATGAATAGTAAGTTCAAAAGAACAGCATTTATCTGAAATCTAAAGCTTTTGTAACGTTAAACACTACCGCTCAAAAGTTTTGGGTTAGTAATAATTAAAATTTTATTTTTGGGGTAAATAAATAAAATAAATCAGTACTTTTATTTATGAAGGATGAGTTAAACTGATCAACAGTTACAGTAAAGACATTTATAATGTTAAAAATATATATATTTGAAATATATGCTGTTCTTTTGAACTAACATTCATCAAAGCATTTTGAAAAAAAAAAAATCTGTACACAACTGTTTTCAACATTGAAAATAATAATGAATATTTATTGAGCATCAATCATCATATTAGTATGATTTCTGAAGGATCATGTGACACTGAAGACTGGAGTAATGATGCTGAAAACTCAACTTTGATCACAGAAATGAATTACTATGTAAAATATTTAAAAATTGAAAACAGCTGTTTTAAATTGGAATAATATTTCACAATATTACTGTTTTTGTTTGTATTTTTAATCAATAAATGCAGCCTTGGTGAGCAGAAGAGACTTCTCCTAAAAACATTAAAAATCTTACTGACCCCAAACTTTTGAACAATAATATATATATATATATATATATATATATATATATATATATATATATATATATATACATATATATGTATGTGTGTGTATGTATGTATATGTATATATATATATATATATATATATATATATATATATATATATATATATATATATATATATATATATATAGCTGCGAGCAGCGATGGAGGGCCCAAGCCGGCGGTACCGCCACCCCGGTGCCTTTAGGTAACTAAAGGCACCGGGGTTGCGGTGCCACCGGCTTGGGCCCGTAATCGCTGCTCGCAGCTATATTTATTATTATTATTATTAGGGCCCAAGCCCTGAAAGGGCGCAGAGCCCTATTGTTTTCGTTAGGATTATTATTATTATTATTATTATTAGGGCCCAAGCCCTGAAAGGGCGAAGGCCCTATTGTTTTCGTAAGGATATATATTTTTTTTTCTTCATTATTTTTTTTTTTGCCTTTTTGCCACTTTTGGGGCCCTTAACATGCTCAAAAACTCTTGAAATTTTGCACACACGTCAGAACCTACGGCCATCAGGGCCGGGCTGAAGCTGGTACCGGGGCGTGGCAGGGGGGCTCGACAGCGCCCCCTGGAATGGGGTCCGAAAACTTGGTCCATAAATCAAACACGCTTGCATGTAATAATATGAAACTCAGTACACATATAGATTTCATCGGGCCGAACAACTTTCGTTCTCTAAGTTTTACAAAAGCCCAACAGGAAGTCGGTTATTATACGTTGTTTGGAAAACGCATACAATGGAATGTGAAATACTCCTCCTAGGGATTTCATCCGATCGCCGCCAATCTCGGTGAGAATAAAGTCAAGACATTGACGATCAATTCTTGCGAACAGATTTTTGATATCTCGAACGGTTTGGCCGTGGCGAGGAAACGAATTTATGGCGAATAATGGGACACAGGAAGTGTGTTATAACTTCTGCATACATTGACTGATCTTGATGAAACTTCAGCAGTGTATTCGGTGTAAGAGGCCGATCACATGGATGTGACTATTGTGAGTCAAAGTTATAGCGCCACCAACTGGCAGCAGGAAGTGTGTCACTTTCAAAATGCTTTGAAGTCACCCTCTTACTTTTACCCGATTTGCTTCAAACTTTATGTGTATAATGTAAACACACGGCAGATGTAGACCTGTGAAAAGATTATTGATATCTTAGATACTGTTGCCGTGGCAACGCATCAAATTTTAATATTCTTTTCGGATGCGTTTGAGACTCTTAGCATGCTTGAAATTGGATGAAACTCGACAGACACATAACACTTATTAGCCAGTAGACATGTGAAAAGTTTCAGAAACGGGCGTGGCAGGGGGGCTCAACAGCGCCCTCTTGAACAGGGTCTGAAAACTTGGTCCATATATCAAACACGCTTGCATGAATTAATATGAAACTCGGTACACATATAGATTTCATCGGGCCAAACAACTTTCCCTCTGTCAAGTTTCACGCCAGCCCAACAGGAAGTCGGCTATTATGGGTTGTTTGGAAAATGCTTGCTGTGGAATGTGATGTTCTCCTCCTAGAGAATTCATTCAATCACCTCCAAACTCAGTCAGCATGAAGTCAAGACATTGAGAATGCTAAATTGCGGACGGATTTTTGATATCTCGAACGGTTTGGCCGTGGCGAGGAAACAAATTTATGGCGAGAAAAGAGAGGAGACGAAGTGTTATAACTTCTGCATACATTAACTGATCTTGATGAAACTTTAGCAGTATGTTCGTGGTAAGAGACCGATCAGATGGATGTAACTATTGTGAGTCAAAGTTATAGCGCCACCAACTGGCAGCAGGAAGTGTGTCACTTTCAACATGCGTTTGACAAAAGTGGGTGGGTTAGTTTTACCAACAGTTACAAAAATCAGTATATATATTAGTCTCACCGAGCCGGACAACTTTCTAATTTACAGTTATTAGCTCAGAGCAAAAGGAAGTCAGATATTTTGGTTTGAATGTGGATTTTTTGGACATTTCAGACTCTGAGTTTTTAGCTACTCTTCCTAACTGGTTTATTTTATTCACACCAAACTTTTTCAACATGATAAAGATACATTAAAGATGCTAAATTGTGAACGGATATTAAACATCTCAAACGGTTTTGCTATAGTGAGGGACTAAAGTAAAGTAACACTTAAAGCCTCATCTTCTAAAAATGTAATTAAACACCATTTATTTCTATATAAAAGTATAAAAATATCACAACTAAACCCATTTTATTATTTTTTTTTCAATTTAATAAATATTTATAAGTTTAAAAATAGTAATTGTACTATTTAGTCCCATAAAAGTCAAGTCATACATAGGGCTATACTGCCCTCTTGTGTTCAAAATCAGGTAGGCCTATTGTATCTACATAAAAATATACTAGGTATGTGACGGTGAGAATATTTTACCACCTTTTAATCGACGTGTGACACCGCTGGAGGCTTTTGAATCGCCAACTTAAAAACGAAAGTAAAATATGTTCTTCCACACTGACATTGATAGTGGTTAAGCGAGCGTTTCAAATGAATTCCTATGGAAGTAGGAATTAACTGAAAAACGTTCACTCTGTTCTGCTCGTTCCTCGCCGTGGATGCGCACCGTTATGAATGCCCGTGCAGCCATGAGCATTTTAGTTTAATTTTAAAATTAGCGCCTTTCGGGGGTTGATTGCTTGAAATTATTTTACAAAAGCACAATGTTGTGTTTTATTGCAACTGTACACAAATATAAGTTAACACTTTGCAGTTTGAATGTCGTCCTGTATAATGACGGAGTATGTTTTTATGTGTCCACTGTTCAATCGCGCCCACACCACACACACACACCCACCCACACACACACGGTTTACTATCTTTGTGGGGACTCTCCATAGATTTAATGATTTTTATACTGTACAAACTGTATATTTTATCTCCTTACACTAACCCTACCCCTAAACCTACCCATCACTGAAAACTTTCTGCATTTTTACATTTCCAAAAAAAACTCATTCTGTATGATTTATAAGCTTGTTTACCCATGGGGACCTCTATTTAGGTCCCCACTGTGACACGAGTCCCCATGAGTCTGTGTGCATTCAGGTTGAAGTCCCCACCGGGATAGAAAAACATGAACACACATACACACACACACACACACACACACACACACACACACACACACACACACACACACAAACACACATTCCAGCATTGCAATCTTGACATCGCAGCCTGTTCATTATAGCCTTAATAAAATATAATAATAAAATAGTTAACCTAACATATAAAAATTACACTGCTCTAAATAGTCAGTAGTACAATTCGTACATTCACAGTAAGCACCGCTCCACTGTGATGTTTCAAGCACATTTTTGCGCGTGTGAAGAGGATGATTTTTTCTGTCGATATTGGAACACGAGTGAAGAACAAAGCCTATAATAAAGAATAGTTTAGCATCCAAATACATTGCAAATGCTGAAACATTTTGATTCTAATGAGAGGGTTACGTGAGCCCAACAGTGCTTACTTTCGTTTTAATTTTTACATTAAATTTAAAAGATTTGTTGTGGGATATTTTGAGTGTATCATAAAATCAGAATAAGGTAATAAGGTTTCTGTCTTTTATATATATATATATATTAGGGCTGTCAAAGTTAGCGCGTTAATAACGCGTTAATGCAAAATCATATTAACGGCACTATTTTTTTTAACGCGCGATTAACGCAGCGCGTATTTTCTGTTTGACCCATGGCCCAACCCCTAGTTGGAGAAATGGAGATACACAGTGTTGCCAACTTAGCGACACTGCAGACCCCTTTAGCGATTTTTTCCCTTCAAAAAAGCGCCCAAACCATATTTAGTTTCTGAGAATCTACCGGTACCGCCGGTCGGTAGTGCTCTCCCAGCACGCGCGCACCCCTCTCTCTCTCTCTCTCTCTCTCTCTCTCGCGCGCGCTCGCTGAGAGCTGGTTACAGACATCCCAACCTGCACAAAGTCATTTCCGGGAGTCAAGAAATCTCCAACGGGGGGGGGGGGGTCTGATTAATTCGGTTCGAAAGTAGAGATAAAATCCCGAGGCACACACGCACACTAGCGCACACACGCAAGGTCTCTCGCTCCCTCTCTGCCGTGCTCTTGCTTCCGGGAGATTTTAACTGATTTGCGGGCATCAGGGAGCCGCTATCAATATGCGGGAGACTCCCGGAACTTTCGGGAGACTTGGGATGTCTGTGGTTATGTCTTAATGGGTCGCGTTTCAGTCACTATTTCATATTCATTCCGTTGTTTGACAACAGAAACAGTAAAATATACCAATGAAAACAGTTTTATTGAGAATTTAGCTAATAATAATAATAAATAGTAAATGTACATTTAGCATTTTCAGAAGAGCTGCCCTGTCATGCAAAAATCTAAACATGTTTGTGTTAGTGAATTGCTCAGTACAAAGAAAGAGAAGTAATGGGAACCTGGTATTTCTTTGTTCTTTCTATATGTGTCTAATAGACATGAGCAAGTTCTTTGAAAAACATCTATGACCTTTGAAACATGTCTCGTCTTCATGCTCTATGTTGACTATGGTTTCAATAATAAACATACATTTGCATAAAGCATCCATATTTATCCATGCCCATGTTGATTAGAGTATAACAAACTTGAAAAGTATTAATTTAAGGTACATTTAGAACAAATAAAAAAATTGCGATTAATCGCGAGTTAACTCATGACAATCATGCGATTAATCGCGATTAAATTTTTTAATCGATTGACAGCCCTAATATATATATATATATATATATATATATATATATATATATATATAGCTGCGAGCAGCGATGAAGGGCCAAAACCGGTGGCACCGCCACCCCGGTGCCTTTAGGTAACTAAAGGCACCAGGGTTGCGGTGCCACCGGCTTGGGCCCGTAATCGCTGCTCGCAGCTATATTTAGGGCCCAAGCCCTGAAAGGGCGAAGGCCCTATTGTTTTCGGTAGGATTATTGTTTATTATTATTATTATTATTTTTTTCTACTTCTCGGGCACGTTTGGGGCCCTTAACATGCTCAAAAACTCTTGAAATTTTGCACACACGTCAGAACCCGCGGCCATCAGGGCCGGACTGAAGCTGGTACCCGGGCGTGGCACGGGGGCTCGACAGCGCCCCCTGGAATTATGTCGGAAAAATTGGTCCATAAATCAAACACGCTTGGATGTAATAATATGAAACTCAGTACACATATAGATCTCATCGGGCCGAACAACTTTCGTGCTCTTAGTTTTACACCAGCCCAACAGGAAGTCGGTTATTATACGTTGTTTGGAAAATGCATACAATGGAATGTGAAATACTCCTCCTAGGGAATTCATCCGATCGCCACCAAACTAGGTGTGAATGAAGTCAAGACATTGAGGATGCTAAATTGCAAACGGATTTTTGATATCTCGAACGGTTTGGCCGTGGCGAGGAAACGAATTTATGGCGAATAATGGGACACAGGAAGTGTGTTATAACTTCTGCATACATTAACTGATCTTGATGAAACTTCAGCAGTGTGTTCGTTGTAAGAGGCCGAACACAAGGATGTGACTATTGTGAGTCAAAGTTATAGCGCCACCAACTGGCAGCAGGAAGTGTGTTACTTTCAAAAATCTTTGAAATCACTCTCTTATTTTTACCCGATTTGCTTCAAACTTTATGTGTATAATGTAGACACACGGCAGATGTAGACCTGTGAAAGGATTATTGATATCTTAGATACTGTTGCCATGGCAACGCATCAAACTTTATTATTCTTTTTTGATGCTTTTGAGACTCTTAACATACTTGAAATTGCATGAAACTCAACAGACACATCACACTTATTAGCCAGTAGACATGTGCAAAGTTTAAAAAACGGGCGTGGTGGAATGGCTCAGTAGCGCCACCTTTAGTCAAAAATGGGGCCTTAGTTTTTCCTAGAATCACAAAAATCGGTATGTATATTGTTCTCATCGAGCCGGACAACTTTCTAATTTACACTTAATAGCTCAAAGCAACAGAAAGTCAGATATTTTGGTTTGAATGTGATTTTTTGGAGAATTTTCTCTCTCTCTCTCTGTCTCTGAGTGTGTGAGGGGTGGGGGTGATTTGTCAGTTGAGTGAGATTTACTTTTTCATTTGTTTTTCAATGTTTCTGGGGCTTTTGGGTCCCTAAACGTGCTCGAAAACTCTTGAAACTTTGCACACAGGTCAGAACCCGCGGCCATCAGGGCGGGGCTGAATCTGGTAGCCGGGCGTGGCAGGGGGGCTCGACAGCGCCCCCTTGAACGGGGTTCTAAAACTTGGTCCATATATCAAACACACTTGCATGAATTAATTTGAAACTCGGTACACATATAGATCTCATCGGGCCGAACAACTTTCGTGCTCTAAGTTTTACGCCAGCCCAACAGGAAGTCGGCTATTTAGGGTTGTTTGGAAACGCTTGCTGTGGAATTTAATGTACTCCTCCTAGGAAATACATCGATTCGCCTCCAAACTCGGTCAGCGTGAAGTCAAGGCATTGAGGATGCTAAATTGCGGACGGATCTTTGATATCTTGAACGGTTTGGCCGTGGCGAGGAAATGAATTTATGGCGAGAAAAGAGAGACACGAAGTGTTATAACTTCTGCATACATTAACTGATCTTGATGAAACTTCAGCAGTGTGTTTGTGATAAGAGGCTGATCAGATGGATGTAACTATTGTGAGTCAAAGTTATAGCGCCACCAACTGGCAGCAGGAAGTGTGTCACTTTCAACATGCTTTTGACAAAAGTGGGGGGGTTAGTTTTACCAACAGTTACAAACATGAGTATATAGATTGGTCTCACCGAGCCGGACAACTTTCTAATTAACAGTCATTAGCTCAGAGCAAAAGAAAGTCAGATATTTTGGTTTGAATGTGGATTTTTGGGATATTTCAGACTCTGAGTTTTTAGCTACTCTTCCAAACTGGCTTATTTTTTTCACACCAAACTTTTTCAAAATGATGAAAATACATTAAAGATGCTAAATTGTGAACGGATATTAAACATCTCAAATGGTTTTGCTATAGTGAGGGACTGAAGTAATGTACAAAAATTAAACACTAAAAGCCTCATCTTCTAAAAATTTAATTATACACCATTTATTTCTATAAAAGTATACAAATATCACAACCAAACTCATTTTATTCTTTTTTTTTAATTTAATAATTATTTATAAGTTTAAAAATAGAAATTGTACTATTTAGTCTCATAAAAGTCAAGTCATTCATAGGGCTATACTGCCTTCTTGTGTTCAAAATCAGGTAGGCCTATTGTATTTACATAAAAATATACTAGGTATGTGACGGTGAGAATATTTTACCACCGGTTAATCGACGTGTGACACCGCTGGGGGCTTTTGAATCGCAAACTTAAAAACGAAAGTAAATATTTTCGTCCGCACTGACATTGATAGTGGTTGATAATAATAATAATAATTTGTTACATTTATATAGCGCTTTTTCTGAGACCTCAAAGCGCTTTACATAGATGGGGGGAATCTCCTCAACCATCACCAATGTGCAGCATCCACTTGGATGATGCGACGGCAGCCATATTGCGCCAGAACGTCCACCACACACCAGCTTACTGGTGGAGAGGAGACAGTGATGAAGCCAATCAGTATATCAGTACATGGGGATGATTAGGAGGCCATGATGGATAGAGGCCAAGGGGCAAATTTGGCCAGGATGCCGGGGTTACACCCCTACTCTTTTTCGAAGGACATCCTGGAATTTTTAATGACCACAGAGAGTCAGGACCTCGGTTTAACGTCTAATCCGAAGGACGGTGCTCTTTTGGCAGTATAGTGTCCCCGTCACTACACTGGGGCATTAGGACTCACACAGACCACAGGGTGAGCGGTTGAGCGGGCGTTTCAAATGAATTCCTTTGGAAGTAGGAATAAACTGAAAAACGTCCACTTTGTTCTGCTCGTTCCTTGTCGTGGATGCGCACCATGAATGCCCGTGCAGCCATGAGCATTTTAGTTTAATTTTAAAATTAGCGCCTTTCAGGGGGGTGGATTGCTTGAAATTATTTTACAAAAGCACAATGTTGTGTCTTATTGCGACAGTACACAAATATAAGTTAACACTTTGCAGTTTAAATGTCGTCCTGTATAATGACGTATGTTTTTATGTGTCCACTGTTCCATCGCGCCCACGCCACACACACACACACACACACACACACACACACACACACACACACACACACACACACACACACACACACACACACACACGGTTTACTATCTTTGTGGGGACTCTCCATAGACTTAATGGTTTTTATACTTTACAAACTGTATATTCTATCTCCTCACACTAACCCTACCCCTAAACCTACCCATTACAGAAAACTTTCTGCATTTTTACATTTCCAAAAAGACTCATTGTGTATGATTTCTAAGCTTGTTTACCCATGGGGACCTCTATTTAGGTCCCCACTGTGACACGAGTCCCCATGAGTCTGTGTGCATTCAGGTTGAAGTCCCCACCGGGATAGAAAAACATGAACACACATGCAAACACACACACACACACACACACACACACACACACACACACACACACACACACACATTCCAGCATTGCAATCTTGACATCGCAGCCTGTTCATTATAGCCATGTGTATGTATATATATATATATATATATATATATATATATATAAATATAGCTGCGAGCAGCGATGAAGGGACAAAGCCGGCGGTACCGCCACCCCGGTGCCTTTAGGTAAAGGCACCGGGGTTGCGGTGCCACCGGCTTGGGCCCGTAATCGCTGCTCGCAGCTATATTTTTCTTTTTCTTTTTCTTTATTATTATTATTTTTTGCCACTTTTGGGGCCCTTAACATGCTCAAAAACTCTTGAAATTTTGCACACAGGTCAGAACCCGCGGCCATCAGGGCCGGGCTGAAGCTGGTACCGGGGCGTGGCAGGGGGGCTCGACAGCGCCCCCTGGAATGGGGTCCGAAAACTTGGTCTATAAATCAAACACGCTTGCATGTAATAATATGAAACTCAGTACACATATAGATCTCATCGGGCCGAACAACTTTCGTGCTCTAAGTTTTACAAAAGCCCAACAGGAAGTCGGTTATTATACGTTGTTTGGAAAACGCATACAATGGAATGTGAAATACTCCTCCTAGGGATTTCATCCGATCGCCACCAAACTCGGTGAGAATAAAGTCAAGACATTGAGGATGAATTCTTGCGAACGGATTTTTGATATCTCGAACGGTTTGGCCGTGGCGAGGAAACGAATTTATGGCGAATAATGGGACACAGGAAGTGTGTTATAACTTCTGCATACATTAACTGATCTTGATGAAACTTCAGCAGTGTGTTTGTTGTAAGAGGCCGATCACATGGATGTGACTATTGTGAGTCAAAGTTATAGCGCCACCAACTGGCAGCAGGAAGTGTGTCACTTTCAAAATGTTTTGAAGTCACCCTCTTAATTTTACCCGATTTGCTTCAAACTTTATGTGTATAATGTAAACACACGGCAGATGTAGACCTGTGAAAGGATTATCGATATCTTAGATACTGTTGCCGTGGCAACGCATCAGATTTTAATATTCTTTTCGGATGCGTTTGAGACTCTTAACATGCTTGAAATTGGATGAAACTCGACAGACACATAACACTTATTAGCCAGTAGACATGTGAAAAGTTTCAGAAACGGGCGTGGCAGGGGGGCTCAACAGCACCCTCTTGAACAGGGTCTGAAAACTTGGTCCATATATCAAACACGCTTGCATGAATTAATATGAAACTCGGTACACATATATATTTCATGGGGCCGAACAACTTTCCCTCTGTCAAGTTTCACGCCAGCCCAACAGGAAGTCGGCTATTATGGGTTGTTTGGAAAACGCTTGCTGTGGAATGTGATGTACTCCTCCTAAAGAATTCATTCAATCACCTCCAAACTCAGTCAGCATGAAGTAAAGACATTGAGGATGCTAAATTGCGGACGGATTTTTGATATCTCACACGGTTTGGCCGTGGCGAGGAAACAAATTTATGGCGAGAAAAGAGAGAGACGAAGTGTTATAACTTCTGCATACATTAACTGATCTTGATGAAACTTTAGCAGTGTGTTTGTGGTAAGAGACCGATCAGAAGGATGTAACTATTGTGAGTCAAATTTATAGCGCCACCAACTGGCAGCAGGAAGTGTGTCACTTTCAACATGCTTTTGACAAAAGTGGGGGGGTTAGTTTTAACTACAGTAAAAAAAACTCAGTTCATATATTGATCTCATCGACCCGGACAACTTTCTAATTTAAAGTCATTAGCTCTGACCATCAGGAAGTCAGATATTTTGGTCTGAATGTGGATTTTTTTGCAAAATCAGCCTCTGAATTTTTAGCCACCTTTATCTAAGTGGTTTATTTTATTCCCACCAAACTTTTTTCAACATGATAAAAATATATTAATTATGCTAAGTTGTTAACGGATAATAAATATCTGAAATGGTTTTGCTATGGCGAGGGATTGAAGTAATGTCAAAAAAGGAAACACTAAAAACGTCATATATTCTAAAAATTTAATTATACACCATTTATTACTATATAAAAGTATACAAATATCTGAACTTAACTCATTTTATTCTTTTTTTTTTTTCAATTTAAGAATGAAGTTTAAGTTTAAAAACTGCCAGAATGGTTGTTTAGTCTAAACAATAAATAAATAAAGTCAAACATAGTGCTATACTGCCCTCTTGTGTTCAAAATCAGGTAGGCCTATTATATCTATATAAAAATATACTAGGTATGTGACGGTGAGAATATTTTACCACCGGTTAACTGACGTGTGACACCGCTGGGGGCTTTTTAATCGCTAACTTAAAAACGAAAGTAAAATATGTTCGTCCGCACAGACATTGATAATGGTGCGGAGCAGAGCGAGCGTTTTCAATAAATTCCTATGGAAGGAGGAATGACCGAAAAAACGTTGACTCTGTTCTGCTCGTTCCTCGCTGAGGACGAGCACCATTATGAATGCCCGTGCAGTCATGAGCATTTTAGTTTCATTTTCGGGGGCGGACTGCTTGAATGTATTTTAAAAAAGCACAATGTTGTGTTTTATTGCTACTGTACAAAAATATAAGTTAACACTTTGCAGTTTGAATGATGTTCTGAACAAAATGACAAAGTATGTTTTTATGTGACTGTATCATAAAATCAGATTAATTCACTCGTTTTAGTGATTCCCAAGTTATTTTTTTCATTTAATTTTTTTCATTGTTTTAATCAGGTCAGGCAAGTAAAATTATCTGTGTCTTGTCCCTTACATTTTTATATAATATAAATACACTACTGTTAAAAAGTTTGGGGTCAGTAAGATTTTTAATGTTTTTAAGCAAAGTTTCTTCTGCTCACCAAGGCTGCATTTATTTGATTAAAAATACAAACAAAAACAGTAATATTGTAAAATAGTATTCCAATTTAAAACAGCTGCTTTCTATTTTAATATATTTTAAACTGTTATTTATTCCTGTGATCAAAGCTGAGTTTTCAGCATCATTACTCCAGTCGTCACTGTCACATTATCCTTCAGAAATTATTCTAATATGATGATTGATGCTCAAGAAACATTCATGATTATTTTAAATGTCGAAAACAGTTGTGTACAGTCTTTGATGAATAGAAAGTTCAAAAGAACAGCATTTATCTGAAATCTAAAGCTTTTGTAACATTAAACACTACTGTTCAAAAGTTTGGGGTCAGTAATAATTTTAATTTTATTTTTGGGTGAAAGAAATAAAATAAATCAATACTTTTATTCATCGAGAAGGAGTTAAACTGATCAAAAGTTACAGTACAGACATTTATTATGTTAAAACAATTTATATTTGAAATAAATGCTGTTCTTTTGCACTTTACATTCATCAACGCATTTTGAAAAAAAATCTGTACACAAATGTTTTCAACATTGAAAATAATAATATTTATTGACCATCAATCATCATATTAGAATGATTTCTGAAGGATCATGTGACACTGAAGACGGGAGTAATGATGCTGAAAACTCAACTTTGATCACATAAATTAATTACAGTGTAAAATATTTTAAAATAGAAAACAGCTGTTTTAAATTGGAATAATATTTCACAATATTACTGTTTTTGTTTGTATTTTTAATCAAATAAATGCAGCCTTGGTGAGTAGAAGAGACTTCTCCTAAAAACACACACACACACACACACACACACACACATATATATATATATATATATATATATATATATATATATGAAGAGTTCAGATGCAAAAGCCTCTAAGTGCCATCTGAAATTTTCTTCTAGAATGTTATCAAGCTTGTATATTTAAGTTAAGTAATTTCACTTAAATGACAATTAATAGGTAATTTGCATTGCCATTTAAGTGAAATTATTGAACATAAATATACAAGCTTGATAAAAATGATCATTCTGGAAGCAAATTTCAGATGGCACTTAAAGGCTTTTGCATCTGAACTCTTCATATATATACACATATATAAATACATATATATATATATATATATATATATATATATATATATATATATATATATATATATATATATATATATATATGTTCCGGCGGTACCGCCACCCCGGTGCCTGGGGTTGCGGTGCCACCGGCTTGGGCCCGTAATCGCTGCTCGCAGCTATATTTCTTATTTTTTTGTCAACCTTTCGGGCACTTTTGGGGCCCTTAACATGCTCGAAAACTCTTGAAACTTTGCACACAGGTCAGAATCCGCGGCCATCAGGGCCGGGCTAAAGCTGGTACCCGGGCGTGGCAGGGGGGCTCAACAGCGCCCCCTGGAACAGCATCCAAAAACTTGGTCCATAAATCAAACACGCTTGCATGTAATAATATGAAACTCGGTACACATATAGATCTCATTGGGCCGAACAACTTTCATGCTCTAAGTTTTATGCCAGCCCAACAGGAAGTCGGCTATTCAGGGTTGTTTGAAAAACGCATGCTGTGGAATTTAATGTACTCCTCCTACAGAATTCATCCGATCCCCACCAAACTCGGTCAGCGTGAAGTCAAGACATTGAGGATGCTAAATTGCGGACGGATTTTTGATATCTCGAACGGTTTGGCCGTGGCGAGGAAACGAATTTATGGTGAGAAAAGAGAAACAGGAAGTGTGTTATAACTTCTGCATACATTAACTGATCTTGATAAAACTTCAGCAGTGTGTTCGTTTTCAGAGGCCGATCACATTGATGTGACTATTGTGAGTCAAAGTTATAGCGCCACCAACTGGCAGCAGGAAGTGTGTCACTTTCAAAATTCTTTGAAGTCACCCTCTTAGGTTTACCCGATTTGCTTCAAATTTTATGTGTATAATGTAGACACACGGCAGATATAGACCTGTGAAAGGATTATTGATATCTTAGATACTGTTGCCGTGGCAACGCATCAAACTTTAATATTCTTTTTGGATGCGTTTGAGACTCTTAGCATGCTTGAAATTGGATGAAACTCGACAGATACATCACATTTATTAGCCAGTAGACATGTGCAAAGTTTCAGAAACGGGCGTGGTGGAATGGCTCAGTAGCGCCACCTTTAGTCAAAAATGGGGGCTTAGTTTTTCCTAGAATCACAAAAATCGGTATGTATATTGTTCTCATCGAGCCGGACAACTTTCTAATTTAGAGTTATTAGCTCCGACCAGCAGGAAGTCAGATATTTTGGTTTGAATGTGATTTTTTGGAGAATTCTCTCTCTCTCTCTCTCTGTATCTGTGTCTCTGTGTGTGTGTGTGGGGTGTGGGGGATTTGTCTGTTAGGAGAAAGTTGCTTTTATAATTGTTTTTCAAGGTTTCAGGGTCTTTTGGGGCCCTTAACATGCTCGAAAACTCTTGAAACTTTGCCCACAGGTCAGAACCTGCGGCCATCAGGGCCAGGCTGAAGCTGGTACCTGGGCGTGGCAGGGGGGCTCGACAGCGCCCCCTTGAACGGGGTCTGAAAACTTGGTCCATATATCAAACACGCTTGCATGAATTAATATGAAACTCGGTACACATATAGATCTCATCGGGCCGAACAACTTTACCCCAGTCAAGTTTTACGCCAGCCCAACAGGAAGTCGGCTATTATGGGTTGTTTGGAAAACGCTTCCTGTGGAATGTGAAGTACTCCTCCTAGAGAATTCATCGTGTCCCCACCAAACTCGGTGTGCATGAAGTCAAGACATTGAGGATGCTAAATTGCGGACGGATTTTTGATATCTCGAACGGTTTGGCCGTGGCGAGGAAACGAATTTATGGCGAGAAAAGAGAAACACGAAGTGGAATAACTTCTGCATACATTAACTGATCTTGATGAAACTTCATCAGTGTGTTCGTGGTAAGAGGCCAATCAGATGGATGTAACTATTGTGAGTCAAAGTTATAGCGCCACCAACTGGCAGCAGGAAGTGTGTCACTTTCAACATGCTTTTGACAAAAGTAGGAGGGTTAGTTTTAACTACAGTAAAAAAAAAAAATAGTTTCTATATTGTTCTCATCAAGCCGGACAACTTTCTAATTTACATTCATAAGCTCTGGCCATCAGGAAGTCAGATATTTTGGTCTGAATGTGGATTTTTTTGCAAAATCAGCCTCTGAATTTTTAGCCACTCCTCTTAAACTATTTATTTTATTCCCACCAAACTTTTTCAACATGATGAAAATACATTAAATATGCTAAATTGTGAACGGATAATAAATATCTCAAGCGGTTTTGCTATGGCGAGGGATTAAAATAATGTCCAAAAAGGAAACACTAAAAGCCTGAAAACTTCTAAAAATGTAATTATATACCATTTATTTCTATATAAAAGTATACAAATATAACAACTAAACCCATTTTATTCTGTTTTTAAAAAGAATTTTATTCTAATTTTATTCTAAAATTAAAAACAGTTAAGTAAAAAAAAAAAACAAGTCATACATAGGGCTATACTGCCCTCTTGTGTCCAAAAGGACATCAAAATAGTATATAAAACTTTTTACCAGGTAGGCCAATATTGTATTTAAATATACAATTATTAGGTATGTGTCTGAGGATATTTTCCCACCGGTTAATCGACGTGTGACACGAGCGGGTGCTTTTAAATTGCTAGTATAAAAGTGAAAGAAAAATACAGACGTCCGCACGGACATTGATAATGTTGCACACACAAATCACACACACGTTGGAAAGAATGATGCCAGGCATCCATCTTAATAAGCGAGTCATTGATTCATTCGTTCAAACGATTCATTCGAATGAGTCGATCATGATTAAGACAGATGTTTATGGATTGATCATTCAAACTATGAGTCAACCGATTCGTTAAAAATGCTGAATTGTTCAGTTATGAGAAAACATGTGATGCGTGATGGTTCTGCTGTGATCTTTGTTTAACTATTTTCGCTGCTGAAACAGAACAAAAACAGTCAATATTGCATCTAAAATGTAAGTGACTTAATTGTAACTGTTTATTAACCTGTTGTATGTCACAGTTTCAACTGTTAATTTATTCAGGAAATGACACTCGTCAAGTGATTCGAGGTTGCCTAACTGTAGCCTATCATATGTTATAAAATATAAAAAACCTCCATATTTGTAATTTTTAGTCATTAGGCCTATGTTTTTAACTGAGTTTATTTGATGTGTGCTGCGCTTACTTGTTTACATTTCTCCTGGAGAAGCTGCACGAGCCTCAGCAGCGCAACCTTGTTACCATTGATCAGTAATACATGTATTATCAACTATTGCAACTTAAAATTAATGGAATAAAATCAGAATAATCTCAGAATAAACACACACACACACATACACACACACACTGACATCGCAGCCTGTTCAGTATAGCCTTAATAAAATATAAAAATAAAATCTCAAACAGTTTTGCTATAGTGAGGGATTAAAGTAATGGCAAAAAAGGAAACACTAAAAGCCTCATATCTTCTAAAAGTGTAATTATACACCATTTATTTCTCTATAAAATTATACAAATATCAGAACTAAACCCATTTTTTTTTTTTTTTTTTTTTTTAAGAATTATGTTTGAGTTTAAAAACAGCCAGAATGTTTTAGTCCAAAAAAGAAATAAATCATGTCATGTCATGGATTGCTTGAATTTTTATTTTATTTTATTTCATTTTGCTTGTTTATAGTTAATTTTCTATTCTTGTTCCGTTCTGAATATCATTACATTTAAAGGATTTGTTGTGGAATTATTTGAGTGCATCATATAATCAAAATAATATATATATATATAATGTACATGTGTACGTGTGTATATATATATATATATATATATATATATATATATATATAAATATAAATATAGCTGCAAGCAGCGATGAAGGGCCAAAGCTGGCGGCACCGCAACCCCGGTGCCTTTAGGTAACTAAAGGCACCAGGGTGGCGGTGCCACCGGCTTGGGCCCGTAATCGCTGCTCGCAGCTATATTTATATATATTTATATATATATTTATATTTATATTTATATTTTTCTTACGACTATTCAGCCACTTTTGGGGCCCTTAACATGCTCAAAAACTCTTGAAACTTTGCACACGGGTCAGAACCTGCGGCCATCAGGGCCGGGCTGAAGCTGGTACCCGGGCGTGGCACGGGGACTCGACAGCGCCCCCTTGAACGGGGTCCGAAAACTTGGTCCATAAATCAAACACGCTTGCATGTAATAATATGAAACGTACTTGGTTACTTACGTAACCTCGGTTCCCTTAGAGATAAGGGAACGAGTACTGCGTTGCAAACGCTGTGGGAAAACTCCTTTTCTCGGGAATATTGAAGCCTTTATTTTAAAATGCATTGCTGCAGCACATGCGAGAGCTAGAAGCTCGCGTGAGCGTGCTGATTGGCTTGTGCAAAGCAACTGCACGAACCAATGGCGGATCAGCAGAGGAGCGCGGACCAATCAGGGCGCTTGGCACTCTGCCAGAGTCAAGCGCGCGAAACCGCACGTGACAGAAGAGTATAAATATACAGAGAATCCGCCATTTGACAGGTTTAAATCGACTGAAGCGAAAAGACACCTGCCATAAGAGACAATAGCACGGCAAGGCAACGCAGTATTCGTTCCCTTATCTCTAAGGGAACCGAGGTTACGTAAGTAACCAAGTACGTTCCCTTATGAGAACGTTCTCTCGTACTGCGTTGCAAACGCTGTGGGAACACTATTTAAAACGCCATGCTTGTCGTCTTTGGCCAATCTGACTCACCGAGAGCTCCAGGAAGTACAGAATAGCCTAGGATAAAGAGACCGAATCTTCGGGCCCTTAGATATCCAAACAGATAAAGCTGGGCCAAGGGCCAGTCTTAAGAGTCCCACAACTCAAGATGACAACCAGTGTCTGAGTCAAAAACTAGTCTGGGTCCACAGAGCCAGCGTTAGATAGAGACAACTCATGCCTGCAAGGCAGGTACCATAAGTTATAGAGGTTTAAAGATGCGGACGGAACGGACCAGCCGGCCGCCGCATAAATATCCTACATAGTTATTTCCGTAACTAGTCTGGGTCCATAGAGCCAGGGCCTAGATAGAGAGAATTCGTACCTGCAGAGCAGGGACTTTTGGGTTGTAATGTTTCACAGATGTGGACGAAACGGACTAGCCGGTCATCGCACGAATGTGCCAGAAGGAATGTGAAAACTAGCCTGGGTCCGCAGAGCCAGAGCTTAGATAGAGAGAACTCGTGCCTGCAGAGCAGGAACTTCTAGGTTGTAAAATCTCACAAATGTGGACGGGACGGACCATCCGGCCGCCGCACAAATGTCCTCGATAGGAATACCACTCGACCAGGCCCACGAGGAGGCGACACCTCTCGTGGAGTGAGCTCTAACACCTATGGGACATGTAAGGCCCAGTGAGGTGTAGGCCAGAGCAATGGCATCCACTGTCCATCTAGACAGCCTGAGCTTCGTGACGGGAAGACCTTTGGTTCGGCCCCCGAAACAAACAAAAAGCTGTTCAGACTGTCTGAAAGAGGCTGAACGCTCTAAATAAATTCTCAAAGCTCTGACAGGGCAGAGTGTGAGAGCATCACTGAACTCTTCTGAAGCGGGAAGAGCTGACAGAGAAATAACCTGGGCTCTGAACGGAGTTGAGAGCACCTTAGGAATATATCCATGTCTTGGCCTAAGGATGACCTTAGAGTCATTGGGGCCGAATTCCAGACAGGAAGCGCTAGTAGAGAGCGCCTGTAAGTCACTTACTCTCTTGACTGACGCCAGTGCCAAAAGCAGGGCGGTTTTCAGGGAGAGAGGTTTTAGGTCGGCTGACTGAAGTGGTTCAAAGGGAGGTCCCTTAAGAGCCCGTAGAACCAAAGAAAGGTCCCAGGCTGGGACAGATGGCGGCCGAGGCGGGTTAAGCCTTCTGGCGCCCTTAAGGAAGCGAACTATAAGGTCGCATTTTCCTAAGGAGGCTCCGGCTTCCAATACATGCTGTGCAGCAATGGCTGCTACATATACCTTGAGAGTGGAGGGGGAACGACCCGCATCCAGCATCTCTTGGAGAAAGGATAGCACTCTTGGTACTTCACAAGTGTGTGGGTCGAGGTTTCGAGCTAAACACCAGCTGGAAAACACTGACCATTTATGGTGGTAGAGGCGTCTGGTAGACGGAGCTCTAGCCTCCTTGATCGTATTCAGGACGCCCTCTGGGAGGTCCTGGGGTACCCGTTGAGTGGCCAAGCGTGTAGGGCCCACAAATCGGGACGGGGATGCCAGATGGTCCTGTTGGCCTGAGCCAGGAGGTCGCGCCTCACTGGGATTGGCCAAGGGTCTGTCACAGACAGCCGTATCAGCTCCGGGAACCAAGATTGGGTTTGCCAGAGGGGAGCTATCAGGAGCACTGCGCATTTCGTGTCTCTGATCCGTTCGATGACCTGAGGGAGCATCGAGACCGGAGGAAAAGCATAGAGGGGGAGGTTGGGCCAGTCGTGGGCCAACGCATCCTTGTTCTTTGAAAAGAAGATTGGGCAGTGACGATTGTCTTCTGAGGCGAAGAGATCTACTTCTGCCTTCCCAAAGACCTCCCAAAGTAGGAGAACCTCCTGAGGGTGGAGAGACCATTCCTCTGGGGGAACCTTGCCCCGAGAGAGCATGTCTGCTCCCCTGTTCAACGTGCCCGGCACGTGAGCTACCCTGAGCGAGCGCAGATTGGTGTGAGCCCATAACAGTAGCTGGGTGGCTATGGCAAGCAGGATGCGGGACCTGAGGCCGCCCTGGCGATTTATGTAAGATACCACTGACATGTTGTCCGTTCGGACCAATTCGTGGTGTCCAGCCAGGTATGGGAGGAAGGTTTTCAGGGCCAGAAAAACTGCCCTCATTTCGAGGCAGTTGATGTGTAGGCGTCTCTCCGAGCTCGACCAGAGGCCGGAGGCAGGCCTGCCCTCGTACAGGGCTCCCCAACCTGAGTTGGA
Source organism: Scardinius erythrophthalmus (assembly GCF_964197995.2). Lineage (NCBI taxonomy): Eukaryota > Metazoa > Chordata > Actinopteri > Cypriniformes > Leuciscidae > Scardinius > Scardinius erythrophthalmus. The sequence continues at coordinate 70,506 of NW_028296455.1, forward strand.
AGCGTCTGTTGAAATCACCCTCCTCTTGGAGACCACCCCCATACTCACGCCCTGCTGAAACCAGCTGGTGTTCGTCCAAGGGGCCAGGGCTTGAACACAGCGCTGATCCACCTTGATAATCAATCGGCCTGAGTGCCAGGCGTGGGGTGGCACCCGAGGTGCTAGCCATACCTGAAGAGGACGCATGCGCAGTAGGCCTAGTTGGAGTACTGATGATGCTGAGGCCATAAGGCCAAGGATCCTCTGAAACGTTTTGAGGGGTGCATGAGAGCCCTCTGTGAACGATGCGGCGAGCCGCTGAATCGATAGAGCACGGGCCGGGGAGGGCCACGCTCTCATAAGAACGGAGTCGAATACCGTCCCCAGGAACATGATACGTTGGCTGGGTGACAGAATACTCTTTGAAAAATTCACCTTGAGCCCTAGACATTCTAGATGGCTGAGGAGCCAGGCTTTGTGAGTATGTGACTCCGCCTCTGACTGAGTCAGAATGAGCCAGTCGTCGAGGTAGTTTAGAATGCGCATTCCCCGCTGTCTCAGGGGGGAGAGAGCTGCATCCATGCACTTCGTGAATGTACGAGGTGCCAGTGCCCCTCGAAGGCGAATCTCAAGAATGGCCTGTGGTGGGGATTCACTTGAATGTGAAAGTAAGCGTCTTTCAGATCTACTGAGAAAAACCAGTCGCCTGGGCGAATTTGCCAGTATATGTCTGGTCGTGAGCATCCTGAACGGCCGTGACATGAGAGCCTTGTTCAGATGTCTGAGATCTAAAATGGGCCTCAGGCCGCCGTCTTTCTTCGGAACGAGAAAGTAACGGCTGTAAAAGCCTGACTCGCTTAGAGAAGGAGGAACCTTCTCGATAGCCCCTTTTGCTAGCAGACTTAACACTTCGGTGCGGAGGACATGACACAGTGTGCTGCTGACCGAGGTTTGAACCACAGCGCGAAAGCGCGGGGGTCTGCGTGCAAACTGAAGCGAGTAGCCGCGCTTTATGATGTTTATCACCCATTCTGAAACTCCTGGGATAGCCTGCCAGGCTAGAGCCCGAAGAGCCAGAGGCCTCATCATATCTGGAACGCCCAGAGATGGGGGCTCGGACTGATATGAGGTCAGGGGAGAAATTTTGCTCGTTTTGTGCTCTGTGTGGGTCGCTGTTAAAACAGCGTTTGGGTGCAGGGGTGCGTAACATGTGACGGGCCCATTTTCTGCATACACAACTGCTCCAGCCGCCTGAACTGAAGAGGGAGCTGTGAGTAGCACTCGAGCGATCTTCGGGGCTGGTCCGGCCGCGGCGGGACATAGACCCCTTTTCCTGCCGGTTAGGACGGCTTCTTGGGCTCATGGTCGAGCGTGAGCTTCGGTCGAGGGCCCTGGCGCTTGGGAAACGGAATCGTTTTGCAGGCTTCAGGCGTCGGGTGGTTTCAGCCGCTGGGAGGGGCTGGGGAACCTGAGACGCGGGCTTTTCCGGTCGCGGCGTGCTCTTGGGGCGCCGTTGGACCGAGCTAGAGCGCTTAGGCAGGAAGTGCCTCATAGCACTTGAAGCTTTCTGAGCCTCCGTGAAGCGATCAGCGAAGCCATTGACAGAAGGGCCGAAGAGACCGGATGGAGAGACTGGGGAGTCGAGGAAGGCGGTTTTGTCAGCGTCCCTGATCTCCGTTAAATTAAGCCACAGGTGGCGCTCTAAGACAACCAGGCTAGACATGTTGCGGCCCAGTGCTTGAGCAGTGGTCTTCGTGGCCCTCAGTGCCAAATCTGTAGCACTCCTGAGGTCTTTGAAGGTGTCTGGGTCCGGGCCAGACTCGTCCATAGTGCGGAGGAGCTTAGCTTGAAACACCTGCAGGGTCGCCATAGCGTGGAGTGCAGAGGCGGCTTGACCGGCGGCAGCATAAGCGCGGCTGGCGAGAGCCGAAGTAGTCCTGCACGGCTTAGAGGGGTGCACGGTTTTAGCCCTCCAACTCCCAGCAGTGGGAGGGCATAAGTGTGCAGCGACCGCTTCCTCTAATGGAGGGAGAGAAACATACCCCTTCTCTTCAGCGCCGTCGACAGTGGAGAGCGTTGAAGAGGCTGAAGAGCGCGTTCGCGCTGAAAAGGGCACGCGCCAGCTCTTCGTGAGCTCATCATGGACCTCGGGCATAAAGGGGGCGGCACGCTGACGAGGGGCCTGTTGGCGCCCCGGCAGGTACCATTCGTCGAGGCGGCTTTTGGTAGGCTCAGCTGGGGAAAGCCAGTCGAGTCCCAGTTCTCCGACAGCGCGAGACATGACACGGAAGAGTTCGGCGTCAATGCTCGCTCGAGTGTCAGTGGGATCCAGCTGAGTGAGTGGGGCGGGGTCCGCGGAGCCCGACCATTCCTCACTTTCAGATGCCGCCATAGAAACAGCGTCATCCAGTTCTTCTGCTGATAAACCGAAAGAGACGAGACCTGCCGCTTCAGAAGAGGGGCGTTGGTCGCTCTGGGAGAACAGCACTGGAGATGAAGGCGCAGGCGAAGCGTGCGGGGAGAGACCCGGCGTGCATTCGTCGAGATGAGCGCGTTCAGGAGGCCTCTGGTCGCGCCGCTTCTTCCTACGGGGCTCACGGGGTGCCGAAGATGGAAGGTGGGCGGAAACACTCAGCGAGGCGGCGGAAGATGTGGCACGGAGCGTGGCAACAGGCATTCCGTCGCAGTGAAGGCAGCCGCCTTTAGTGAGCGCTGCCTCGGCGTGCTCAGGACCGAGGCAGGCAACACACCGAGAGTGTGTGTCAGAGGCGTGCAGGGAGACCCCGCATGAATCACACACGGTGAGCGGCATTTGCAACAACGCCGCGCGCTGTGAAAACAGCGATTTGCTCTCTTAGAATGCTCTTTTTGAGTTAGAAAAAGGATACTCGTCGGATGCCACAGGGAAACGCTCAGCTGGCAGACGCCGAGATGCGAAGCAGTTCCGCTGGAAGGCTGTTCGACGACGAGCGGCTTCACTCTGGAGAGAATCAGCGACGAGGTGAGTCGAAAGCTGAAGTAGATAAAATCTGTCAAATGGCGGATTCTCTGTATATTTATACTCTTCTGTCACGTGCGGTTTCGCGCGCTTGACTCTGGCAGAGTGCCAAGCGCCCTGATTGGTCCGTGCTCCTCTGCTGATCCGCCATTGGTTCGTGCAGTTGCTTTGCACAAGCCAATCAGCACGCTCACGCGAGCTTCTAGCTCTCGCATGTGCTGCAGCAATGCGTTTTAAAGGGGTGGTAAAACACCTTTTTTCGAAGGCTTGATCGTGTTTGTGGGGTGCACTGTAACATGTGTTCATGCTTCGTTTTTTAAAATTCGCATTATTTTTCACATATTTAACCATTATTCTACACTGCTCTGTCCCTCCTTGTGAAAACGGTCGGATGATTTCCTGGTTCTAAGAAGCCCCGCCCTCAAAAATACGCAATGGGCTCAGATTGGTTTGCTGGACCACTGTGTTGTGATTCGCTAACCGCCAAGTGCACGTTGTTTCGGAAACGCCCCTTACCCTCACCGGTAGTTTGTGCTTCAGTAAACAACTGCGTTAATATTCCCATACCAGTTTGAGCCCGAATCAGACCCAGAGAATGTTAGTTGAGAGGATCGAGCAGAACCTGTTCAAGAACGGCTGTTAAAGGACGTTTCAGAAAGGTATGTTTTTTTTTTTTAAGACTACAGATCTATTGTGATCGCTATATGACACTGTTACTTTTGTATATTTAAAACGATTGTAGCTAAATATCTGTCGCCGGAACTATTAACCCAATACGAACACTAAACATCGGCTTTATAACAGTAGCCAAATCAAACACAAACCATGTTTAGCATGCCTGTAGATAAACAATACATAAAAGCTATAATCAAAGAATAATTTACAGTGATCACATAAACGACAACAACCACGAACATTCAAAGTTCGCTGCGCTGGTGATATTAAACAGAAGTTTGTATGTGTTTGTCGGATAAGTATGAATTAACGTTAGCATTTAACAAACTGGTTTGTGGAGACAAACAGCGTTGTCCTTCGTTTACTTGCTCGCTACGATGTACAATTAACAATACAAACTATTACAGGAAAACTCATCAACGAAAAAATAATACTTACATGTTGTGGCTCGTAAACAACAGCTTCTGTTTTTAAAGTTGGAACTGCTCGATCTTTCAGGACAAGCCGTTGTGTGAATCCTGCATTGTAACTCGTGTAGATTGAGGAAGCTTTCCTCCAGAAAATGTGCAGCACAGAGAGCGACATTTGGATTATAATTATGAGGGACCGAGTTAAAAATAAATTGTAACCGTCCTTAGGAAGACTGAACAAAGTGGACCTGCAATCTGGGTGAAAATAACAGCGTTTCGACGGCATAGCGGCAACGGCACTCTACTACCACAACAACTCTTCTCCAAAGCAACATAAAATGGCATCGCCCCCTATATGTATTGTGTTCCCAGAGGAGGGGTTTATGTAAATATTGGGCTTAGTGATGTCAGCAAGCCCACAGGAATGTCGTGTAGTCCCTATTGGCCGTTTCTGTAGTTCTTAGAAATTGAATTCTTTAAAAGCAAATATCTCCCTTTGCTTTAAACTTTGAACGTTGTAACTTTGCAGATGTTGTTTATGCTCAAACAGCAACATTACACACTAACTAAAGTTAGAAAAGTGAAATCGTGTTTTACCACCCCTTTAAAATAAAGGCTTCAATATTCTCGAGAAAAGGAGTTTTCCCACAGCGTTTGCAATGCAGTACGAGAGAACGTTCTCGTAAGGGAACTCAGTACACATATGGATCTCATCGGGCCGAACAACTTTCGTACTTTTACTTTTTACGCCAGCCCAACAGGAAGTCGGCTATTATGGGTTGTTTGGAAACGCATGCTGTGGAATTTGAAATACTCCTCCTAGAAAATTCGTCCAATCGCAAACAAACTCGGTCAGCATGAAGTCAAGACATTGAGGATGCTAAATTGCGGACGGATTTTTGATATCTCAAACGGTTTGGCCGTGGCGAGGAAACTAATTTATGGCGAATAAGGGACACAGGAAGTGTATTATAACTTCAGCATACATTATCTGATCTTGATGAAACTTCAACAGTGTATTCGTTGTAAGAGGCCGAACACAAGGATGTGACTATTGTGAGTCAAAGTTATAGCGCCACCAACTGGCAGCAGGAAGTGTGTCACTTTCAAAATGCTTTGAAATCACTCTCTTATTTTTACCCGATTTGCTTCAAACTTTATGTGTATAATGTCGAAACACGGCAGATGTAGACCTGTGAAAGGATTATTGATATCTTAGATACTGTTGCCGTGGCAATGCATCAAACTTTAATATTCTTTTCGGATTCTTTTGAGACTCTTAGCATGCTTGAAATTGGATAAAACTCGACAGACACATAACACTTATTAGCCAGTAGTCATGTGCAAAGTTTCAGAAACGGGCGTGGCAGGGGGGGCTCAACAGCGCCCCCTTGAATGGGGTCTGAAAACATGGTCCATATATCAAACACGCTTGCATGAATTAATATGAAACTCGGTACACATATAGATCTCATTGGGCCGAACAACTTTCCCTCTGTCAAGTTTCACGCCAGCCCAACAGGAAGTCAGCTATTATGGGTTGTTTGGAGAACGCTTGCTGTGGAATTTGAAACACTCCTCCTAGAAAATTAATTAAATTGTCACCAAACTCGGTGTGCATGAAGTCAAGACACTGAGGATTCTAAATTGCGGACGGATTTTTGATATCTCGAACGGTTTGGCCGTGGCGAGGAATCGAATTTATGGCGAAAAAAAAGAGAAACACGAAGTGGAATAACTTCTGCATACATTAACTGATCTTGATGAAACTTCAGCAGTGTGTTCGTGGTAAGAGGCCGATCAGATGGATGTAACTATTGTGAGTCAAAGTTATAGCGCCACCAACTGGCAGCAGGAAGTGTGTCACTTCCACATGCTTTTGACAAAAGTGGGGGGGTTAGTTTTAATTACAGAAGAAAAAAAAGTTTGTATATTGTTCTTATCAAGCCGGACAACTTTCTAATTTACATTCATTAGCTCCGGCCATCAGGAAGTCAGATATTTTGGTCTGAATGTGGATTTTTTTGCAAAATCAGCCTCTGAATTTTTAGCCACTCCTCTTAAACTATTTATTTTATTCCCACCAAACTTTTTCAACATGATGAAAATACATTAAATAGGCTAAATTGTGAACGAATAATAAATATCTCAAATGGTTTTGCTATGGCGAGGGATTAAAGTAATGTCCAAAAAGGAAACACTAAAAGCCTCAAATCTTCTAAAAATGTAATAATATACCATTTATTTCTATATGAAAGTATACAAATATTACAACTAAACCCACTTTATTCTGTTTTTAAAAAGAATTTTATTCAAATTTTATTCTAAAATTAAAAACAGTTAAGTAAAAAAACAAAAAAACAAGTCATACATAGGGCTATACTGCCCTCTTGTGTCCAAACGGACACAATATATAAAACTTTTTACCAGGTAGGCCAATATTGTATTTAAATATACATTTATTAGGTATGTGTCTGAGGATATTTTCCCACCGGTTAATCGACGTGTGACACGAGCGGGTGCTTTTAAATTGCTAATATAAAAGTGAAAGAAAAATACGGACGTCCGCACGGACATTGATAATGTTGCACACACAAATCACACACACGTTGGAAAGAATGATGCTTTTAAAGTCCCCATGAAATCAAAATTGACCCTATTTACTTTGTTAGCGCATATTACTAGTCTTGTGGTGAACAATTAATCCGTGCAAGAAAATATTTTAAAAAAAAAATTTTTTACCATGGTAATCTTTAATCAAAATCTGAAAATGCCCCTCCCCTCTGCATTGGAGGACCTTATCTGATGACGTAGGTTTGAGGAATTGGTTTGGGCAACGCTTAACCACTCCCCTCAAACCGTTAGTCTGCTATGAGCAGAGATGGAGAGGAGGAGCGCTAGAGTAAAACCCTGCCCTCTGTTCAATATTCCTTTTCACTGGGAAATACGTCATAACACTGGAGAAAAGTCGTTTGCAACTTCCGGTTCACGGGGACTTTAAACAACACTAAATCGCCATTAGGTGTCGCCAGGCATCCATCTTAATAAGCGAGTCATTGATTCATTCGTTCAAACGATTCATTCGAATGAGTCGATCATGATTAAGACAGATGTTTATGGATTGATCATTCAAACTTTGAGTCAACCGATTCGTTAAAAATGCTGAATTGTTCAGTTATGAGAAAACACGTGATGCGTGATGGTTCTGCTGTGATCTTTGTTTAACTATTTTCGCTGCTGAAACAGAACAAAAACAGTCAATACTGCATCTAAAATGTAAGTGACTTAATTGTAACTGTTTATTAACCTGTTGTATGTCACAGTTTCAACTGTTAATTTATTCAGGAAATGACACTCGTCAAGTGACTCGAGGTTGCTTAACTGTAGCCTATCATATGTTATAAAATATAAAAAACCTCCATATTTGTAATTTTTAGTCATTAGGCCTATGTTGTTAACTGAGTTTATTTGATGTGTGCTGCGCTTACTTGTTTACATTTCTCCTGGAGAAGCTGCACGAGCCTCAGCAGCGCAACCTTGTTACCATTGATCAGTAATACATTTATTATCAACTATTGCAACATAAAATTAATGGAATAAAATCAGAATAATCTCAGAATAAACACACACACACACACACTGACATCGCAGCCTGTTCAGTATTGCCTTAATAAAATATAAAAATAAAATCTCAAATGGTTTTGCTATAGTGAGGGATTAAAGTAATGTCAAAAAAGGAAACACTAAAAGCCTCATATCTTCTAAAAGTGTAATTATACACCATTTATTTCTCTATAAAATTATACAAATATCAGAACTAAACCCAATTTTTTTTTTTTTTTTTTTGAATTATGTTTGAGTTTAAAAACAGCCAGGATGTTTTAGTCCAAAAAATAAATAAATCATGTCATGGATTGCTTGATTTTTTTTTTTTATTTTTTTTTTTTTCGTTTTGCTTGTTTATAGTTATTTTTCTATTCTTGTTCCGTTCTGAATATCATTACATTTAAAGGATTTGTTGTGGAATTATTTGAGTGTATCATATAATCAAAATAATTCGATTTAGTGATTCCCTAGTTATCATTTTATTTAATTTTTTTGTTGTTCTAATCAGGTCAGGCAAGTAAAATTATCTGTGTCTTGTCCCTTATATATATACACACACACACACACATATATATATATATATCCATTATTTATATATACATATATATATATATATATATATATATATATATATATATATATGTATATATATATATAGCTGCGAGCAGCGATGAAGGGCCAAAGCCGGCGGCACCGCCACCCCGGTGCCACCGGCTTGGGCCCGTAATCGCTGCTCGCAGCTATATTTATTATTATTATTATTAGGGCCCAAGCCCTGAAAGGGCGAAGGCCCTATTGTTTTCCTTAGGATTATTTATTATTATTATTAGGGCCCAAACCCTGAAAGGGCGAAGGCCCTATTGTTTTCCTAAGGATTATTTTTTATTAGGGCCCAAGCCCTGAAAGGGCGAAGGCCCTATTGTTTTCCTAAGGATTATTAGGGCTCAAGCCCTGAAAGGGTGTCACGTTTTGGGTTTGTTCATGTCATGTTTCCATGTCTGTCATGTGATCCCTTGTAGTCATGTGATCCTGCCATGTGTTCCCTTGTCTGATGTGTCATGTTGTCATTGGTTCATTGTTTCATTGTTCACAGGTGTCCCTTGTCTAGTCATTAGTCTTTTGTGTATTTAAGCCCTCATGTTTGCCTTGTGTCTTGGTCAAGTATTGTTTCCTGTAGTTCTGCTGTTATGTAAGTTCATGATCATGCCTTGGTTTTTGTTTTCATGCCACGCCATGTTTTTGTTTCATGTTTGGTTTTGTTTATAATAAACTGCACTTGGGTTCTCATTTACACTTGCCTCCAGTGGATCACTTTACAAAGGGCAAAGGCCCTATTGTTTTCTTTAGGATTATTATTAGGGCCCAATAATTATTAGGGCAGGGGGATCAACAGCGCCCCCTTGAACGGGATCCGAAAAACTTGGTCCATAAATCGAACATGTTCAACACATGTTGCATTGGCTCCCTATTAAACATCGTATACATTTTAAAATATTGCTGATTACTTACAAAGCACTAAATGGTTTAGCTCTGCAGTACTTGAGTGAGCTCTTAACGCATTATAGTCCTTCATGTCTATTGCAATCTCAAAATTCCGGCGAGTTGATAATACCTAGAATATCAAAATCGACTGCTGGCGGTAGATCCTTCTTCTATTAATCACCAAAACTTTGGAACAGTCAGACACACTCTGTCAGTTCAAAGCTAGACTAAAAACACATCTCTTTGACCTAGCATACACATAACACATTATAGACTTCTATAATTCCATATTAGGCTGCATAGATTAGGCCATCCGGAACCGGGAACACTTTCCATAAATCCTGATGTACTCGTTACATCATAAGAAGAATGGCGTCTACGCTAATACTAGTCTCTCTGTTTATACCGAGGTTTACCGCAGTCCGCCGGATCCAGGCCGTATCCAGATCAGATGAAGGACCTGCGCCTGGACACGACGACAACGCAGTACTGAAGTGTCAACCAGTCTCTCCGTTTACTGAAGTGAGGTGGACCCCGGCCGTATCCAGATCAGATGGTGGATCTGCACCTGGACCCATCCATGACGCATCCCTGAAGTGCCAGCTTCATCAGCCCTGTGAAGGCCTCATCGACACGACCAATCTGACTTCTGACCTGTAACGCTGCCTGGATCATAATCATACACTGTTTGCTCGTTGGCCAGAGGAGAACTGGCACCCGACTGAGCCTGGGTTCTCCCAAGGTTTTTTTCTCAATTCTGTCACCTGATGGAGTTTTGGTTCCTTGCCACTGTTGCCTTGGCTTTTGGCTTGCTTAGTTGGGGACATTTATTATTCAACAATATTATTGATCTGCCTTATTAAGGGTGGATGATGATGCAATTTTCTTCTAGAAACAAACTTTGTTGTATTATTTTCATGTTATCAATGTGAAGCTGCTTTGATACAATCTGTATTTTAAAAAGTGCTATATAAATAAAGGTAACTTGACTTGACTCTTTGATAATTGATAATGGTGCACACACAAATCACACACACGTTGGAAAGAATGATACTTTGACTCAAGTATTATATCCTTCAGGAATTACTTTTTGGATCAGTAGCCTATTCTAAAGTGAAAAGCATGATAACTCTCTAATACTGTAGTAATTAGTATTAGTAATAATTTTGTTTTTATTTATTTATTGCCTTGTGGGGTTGCTCACCCTCGACTGCAATGATCAAAAAGCACGATTGGAAACGACATGCTGACGACACAGCTTAATAACAAGTAACCGTGATTGTTCTCTTTGATTTTGAAACTGTGATACCACCTTTGATTTCGTAGCGGGTCGGATCCACTACTAGAAGAGAAAACGTGTTCATCTTGACTGCACTTATTTCACTCCTCCCTTACTGCAGCTGCCTATTCTCGCCTAAATTTCAGGCGAGGAGCATCTCAAACGAGCCTAATGTCACGCTAACCAAAGGACGACTATAGTGACGTAGTCAGACCGTACCATGTTTGCTGGGTAATTACATGCACGCGGTCACCATCCCTCTCGTTATACTCTGCGTGGTCCTTTCTGATTTTCAAGTTATTTAGAGGGTCGGGGGGAGAGTAGGCTAGTCTGAGGAAACGCTGCACAGATACAACAGGGATAAAACACTTAATCGTAACGTTGTGGTTATGTGAAACATATCCTTGCGTTTAGAAGGAAATGTGCGCTAAATTAAGTCATCTGGAGTTCTGATGGATTAACTTGTCAAGAGACGAAAGGACTTTCTCTCGATTTTCTCTTTACGAATAACTTGCGAAGGGTACCAATATTGCAACCAATATTATCGTGAAGAGACTATTGCCGTTGGTTTATTAAAGCCTCTGTAATTCTAGGGCCAGACCTTTGGCTGCCTGTCAATCTAATGATTAAATTAATAACAGTTTTACCATAGTGTGTATTTACCATAGGTTACATTTCATATAAACGATGGACACGAGATGCGTTGTTTGTTTGCTCATTCTCCTGTCTGGACACCTCGTCTTAATAAGTGCTCAAGGGAAGGATTTTAATCAGAGGCAATTTTCCACGGGACCCGTGTCTCCAACTCTCAAATCTGCACTTGGAAAAGACAGTGTGGTCAATGAGTCCATGCCTCGACGACCAAGAGTTTTGCCGCCTATGTGCACTGGTCCCACGGAAATCAGGGATACTTTCAAGTATATTAACACCGTGGCTTCATGCCTTGTGTTTGTTGTTGGGATAATCGGAAACTCTACGCTGCTCAGAATCATTTATAAAAATAAATGCATGCGTAACGGTCCTAATATCCTCATTGCAAGTCTGGCGCTCGGGGACCTGTTGCATATCGTGATAGACATACCCATCAACGTGTATAAGGTAAGCACAGTTTGCAGGAAAGCTTTTATTTATTTAGTCTTTCATTAAAAAAACACCTTTCGTTTTCTCTTTTAAAACCCTTTTTCCATTTTATGACACATGTTAACTTGTAAACTCAGTTTACTTGGTCGCAACGTAAATAAACGGTACCTCACAGTTTTGAAATCTGAAACAGGTCAATGACATTTTATGAGCATTGCAATATTCAACCAATCATGTAGATAAATTCACACATCCTTTAACTTATGGAAGGCTTGAGACTATGGAATTCCAACGCTGCCAATATTAAAAATAAATAAATACATAAATAAATATACAAATAAATGTAAAAAAAGAAATAAATAAATATATAAATAAATATACATAGAAAAGCAAAAAAAACGAAAATAAAGAATTATTTATAGATTTATTTCCTTATTTATGTATATATTTATTTTTTTCCATATTTATTTATTTATTCTTTTATTTATTCATTAAGCATTGGTCAATATGCTTGCGTTGACTTCACTGTAGCCTATATGTGCCCTGCTTCCTTTCCGTAAGTTCTGACCGAAAAATGGAAAATATCAAGCGCTTCCATTTCAGAGTCCCTGTTTCATGTTTGTTAGCCCAGGACATTTTACAAATCCAGACCAAACGATGTTCTACGGCCATGTCCGGAATAAAGAGTAGCCTATCCATGTCACACAGTAAGATTTAGGATTTTGACCATATACCTCGCAGTCACAGACCGCATCAACGTCAGTGAGCTATACTTATTGTATTTCGCCACAGGGTGTCACTGTGGCATCAACCCTTCGCCTTCGCTTACTCTGAGCTCGATTGCTATGTCTGAGGTAAACCACGCCCTCCTCATTACCCTGCGCAGGAAGAAATGTAGGAATAAATAAATAAATGTAGAAATACATAAATGTTGAAATAAATAAATGTAAAAATAAATAAATGTATAAATAAATAAATGTAGAAATGAATAAATGTATAAATAAATAAAAGAATAAATAAATAAATATGGAAAAAAATAAACATATACATAAATAAGGAAATAAATCTATAAATAATTATTTATTTTCGGTTTTTTTTTGCTTTTCTATGTATATTTATTTATATATTTATTTATTTATTTTTAATATTGGCAGCGTTGGAATTCCATATGAGACATGGGTCCACAATGTAAAAAAAAAAAAAAAAACCAAACTATGTACAATTCAAATAGCAGTTTCTAACAACAGTCTATTTAATTTAAAAAGTCATTGTCAAGGCTGTTGATTTACATTTAACAATGAACTACAATTTGTTGTGCTTTCATCTTTATGTAGATGTTCAAACCCTTCTATATGAAATTTGCATTATTTGCCTTTTAAAGGGGAACATATACATCTGAAAGTTGAAATGAGATCCATACTGTACCGGTCAAAAGTTTGGAAACATTACTATTTGTATGTTTTTAAGTCTCTTCTGCTCACCAAGGTTGCATTTATTTGATCAAAAATGCATGCAGATTTTTTTTTTTTTTACTATATTGAAATATTCAATAAAACAATTTAAAATAATGGTTTTCTATTTTAATATAGGTCTACTTTAAAATACAATTTATTTCTGTTAAGCAAAGCTGAATTTTCAGCATCATTACTCCTGTATTCAGTGTCACATGATCTTTCAGAAATCATTTTAATATGCTGATGTATTATCAATGTTGGAAACAGTTGTTCTGCTTTTTTTTATAACAATATTTTTTTAGGATTCTTTGATTAATAACAAAAGTAAAATAAAAAAAAGAACAGCATTTATTTAAAATATAAATATTTCGTAACAATATATGGGCCGTTCTACAGAATTGGAGCAAACTGCTGTCCCACAACCAAAAAAAAAAAAAAAACATTTAAAAAGCAAGTATTCAAATTGTAGATCTATTGAATCCCACCGTAATATTTCAAATATCAGTAAGCTTAATATAAAATCATAATTTATTGGGTACTTTCAATTGGGAGGTGGCTGTCCCGAACCCTAACCCCTATATTTCAACTTGTGAAAATGATATTGAAATTTTTTTTTTTTCATTTTTTCATTGTTGTTTTTAAAAATATCTTTTGATTTCTTTTAAAAAGTGAAGTAAAAAAACAAAAAAACAAAAACATTTATTTTATATTTTATTTTTAAATCTTGAAACTTTATGTAAAAAAATGCGTCCCGCATTTTATTTTTATTTTTGGTTGTTATTCCAACTGTTCAGAACTGTGCTAGGTAACCATGTGCTGGTTATCATCTTTGAACTAGGCTCAAAAGTATCTAAAATTGTCACTACCGATACAGTCACTACCGAAATGTGGTAAAGTTTCGTTTGTGACATCATGGTTTTCTGAGTGTTATTTGATACAATTTAGTTTTTGTGTGTGTACAACTGTTCAGAACTGTACTAGTTAACCATGTGCTGGCTAGCATCTTTGAGTTAGGCTCAAAAGTATCTAAAATTGTCACTACCAAAACAGTCATGACCGAAACATGTCATCATTGTTTTGGTAGTGACAAAAGGGAACACATAATCATTTATTTGGGGGAAATAATAAAAATTTTAGTACAGTTATGCAAATCATTAGTATCTTAGTATGTTTTAGTTGTGTTTTAGTATGCAAGTTAAAATTTTGTAATGTGATGTGGCCGCTACCAAAACATTACTGTCACTACCGAAAATGTGCCGTCACGACCGAAACATGCATGGTTTGTCTAAAATAAAGTTTAGTTGAATTATCAACTAAGATGTTATTATAGTGTTTGGTTCAATGTATATTCAAACTAATGAATCCTTAACTTTGAAATCAGTATGATTACCTTAATGCCTTTTACAAAGAAAGATTGGATTCAAAATACAACAAATCTTATAAATTACACTTGAAATATTGTTAAAATTGTATTGATTAACCTGTGATTTATTTTTTTTTAAATGGCAAAAAAAATATTATTGTGTTTCGGTAGTGACAAATTTGGGGAGAGGAAAAAAAAAACTATGAAAATACAATATGATAATTAACTGCACAGTTACTGGAAATGTGTACCTTGGATATCATACAATTTGCATACATACAAAATTTGTGTTTTTTTTTTTTCGTTTCCAACGTTTCAACGTTCTGAAGGATCATGTGACACTGAAGACTGGAGTAATGCAAAATCAGCTTTGCATAACAGAAATAAATTATATTGTAAAGTATGTTAAAATAGAAACCCATTATTTTAAATTGTAATAATATTTCACAATATTACCTTTTTTTTATATATATATATATATATATATATTTTTGATCAAATAAATGCAGGCTTGAAGAGCATAAGATATTCATTTCAAAAACATTACAAATAGTAATGTATCCACACTTTTAACTGTTCCTGTACATCTCAAGACAAAAATCTAACATGCTGTTGATCAACAAATGTGATGCAGCATTAAAAAGGGAGAATATAAGATTAATATAAAGATTAAATCGAATTTCATATTTAACAATAAAAAAAGAATGGTAACGCTTTACTTAATGCCTATATTTATAATGCATTATAATGGTATCCATAATGTATGTTATAATGCATTATATCTTTTCATAAATAACTGTAACCCAAGTTAAAATGCATTCAATTTGCACATTCCTTGTTACATCTGAAATTGTTTGTCTGTCATGTGTTTCAATGCATTATAATTTCTAAAGGTGTGTTCAATGAATAGATAAGTATTATAATGTATTATAACTGTGGTTACAATTATTCATGAGACCATACAATGCATTATAAGGTGCATTACAAAGTCAAGTCAAGTCATCTTCATTTATACAGCGCTTCATTTATACACAACAATGTAGATTGTTTCAAAGCAGCTTTACAGAGATAAGCATATAATTTAAGGCAACAGAGATTGTTTTGGCTTTATAGCGGTTCTTTAATAAAGTTATTTTCCAGCTAAAGTTAGTTTTGATTGATTTGCTTCCGTCGCAACGATCATTTGTTATTAAATTAGGGGCCGCTAAGACGACACCATTCTCTCTACACAGACTTTAAACGCGAACCTGTGATAAACGCTGATGGTGTTCACATGTGCATTAAGAATTGGTTCTATAGTTATGTGCGTTTGAATATATGTGTGCAGGTTTGTAATTCCCTACAAACCAAGCCTAAACAAAGTACTGGTCTTTCCTTATAAATTTTGATACAGAATTTTATTTTATTTTGTCACTTCGGGGTAGGTACACGAAACAAATTTTCCCGACAACGCTTTATCTGTAGAGTGGTAAAGGGATCCTCCATAGGGAGAGACTAGTTGGCACTTCTGCACTGCGTTGTCATCGGGTCCAGGCGAAGGTCCTTCGTCAGATCTGGATACAGCCTGGATCCGGCAGGCTGCGGGAAAACCTTGGGATAAACAAAGACACTAAAATTAGCGTTGATGCCATTCTTCTTATGATGTAACGAGTACATCAGGATTTATGGGAAGTGTTCCCGGTTTCGGCTGACCTAATCTATGCAGCCTAACATTGAATTATAGAAGTCTATAATGTATTATGTGGGTCAAAGAGATGTGTCTTTAATCTAGCTTTGAACTGACAGAGTGTGTCTGCTTCCCGGACAATGTTAGGAAGACTGTTCCAAAGTTTTGGTGCTAAATAGTTGAAGGATATACCGCCAGCAGTCGATTTTGATATTCTAGGTATTATTAACTGGCCGGAATTTTGAGATCACAATAGACGTGAAGGACTATAATGCGTTAAGAGCTCGCTTAAGTACTGCAGAGCTAAACCATTTAGTGCTTTGTAAGTAATCAGCAATATTTAAAAATTTATGCGATGTTTAATAGGCAGCCAATGCAGTGTTGACAGAACCGGGCTAATATGGTCATACTTCCTGGTTCTGGTAAGAACTCGAGCTGCTGCGTTTTGAACTAGCTGTAGTTTGTTTATTAAGCGTGCAGGGCAACCACCCAGTAGAGCATTACAATAATCTAGCCTTGAGGTCATGAAAGCATGAACTAATTGTTCCGCATTTGTTAATGAGAGCATATGGCGTAATTTAGATATATTTTTAAGATGGAAAAATGCGGTTTTACAGATACTAGACACGTGACTTTCAAATGAAAGATTGGTATCAAAGAGCACACCCAGGTTCCTAACCGACAACGAAGACTTAACAGAGCAGCCATCAAGTGTTAGACAGTATTCTAGGTTATTACGTGAGGACGTTTTTTGTCCAATAATTAGAATCTCTGTTTTTTCAGAATTTAGAAGTAGGAAATTACGAGTCATCCAATTTTTTATATCAGCTATGCATTCCGTTAATTTTGTGAATTGATAAGTTTCGTTAGGTTTTGAAGAAATATACAGCTGAGTATCGCATCACAGCATAACAGTGGAAGCTAATTCCATGTTTCCTAATGATATCTCCTAATGGTAGCATGTACAGAGTGAACAGCAGCGGCCCTAGTACTGAGCCTTGTGGTACGCCATACTGAACTTGTGATCGATGAGACATCTCTTCATTTACTGCTATAAACTGATAACGGTCAGATAAGTATGATTTAAACCATGCTAGTGCAATTCCACTAATGCCAACATAATGTTCGAGTCTATTTAAAAGAATGTTGTGGTCAATGGTGTCAAATGCAGCACTAAGATTGAGTAACACTAATAGAGAGATACAACCACGATCGGATGATAAGAGCAAATCATTTGTGACTCTAACGAGAGCCGTCTCGGTACTATGGTACGGTCTAAATCCGGACTGGAAATCCTCGCAGATATCATTTCTTTCAATAAAGGAACACAGTTGTGAGGATACTGCCTTTTCTAATATCTTTGACAGAAAAGGTAGATTCGAGATCGGCCTGTAATTGACTAATTCTGTAGGATCAAGTTTCGTTTTTTTAACAAGCGGTTTAATCATAGCCAGCTTAAAGTTTTTTGGTACGTATCCTAGAGACAAAGACGAATTAATGATATTAAGAAGAGGATCTATGACCTCTGGAAGTATTTCTTTCAGTAGCTTAGTCGGTATAGGGTCTAACATACATGTTGTCGATTTAGATGATTTAATGAGTTTAGTAAATTCTTCCTCTCCTATAGCAACGAATTAATCAAATTTTTCCTCAGGGAGACTACAATGCACTGCCTTATGTGATACTGTAGTAGACGGTTGCATAGTTATAATTTTGTCCCTGATATTATCAATCTTATAAGTGAAGTTCATAAAATCATTACTGCTGTGTTGCTTGGAAACTTCGGTGCTTGAAGCTTTCTTTTTCATTAGTTTAGCCACCGTTTCAAATAAATACCTAGGATTATGTTATATTCTTCTAATAGGGTTGCAAAATAAGCAGATCTAGCAGCTTTTAAAGCCTCTCTGTAAGTAATCGAGCTCTCCTTCCATGAAATGCGAAATACCTCTAGTTTTGTTTTCTTCCAGTTGCGTTCCATTTTTCTGGCTGCTCTCTTAAGGGCCCGAGTGTGCTCGATGTACCACGCCGTTGGACTATTTTCTTTAATCTTCTTTAAGCGCAACGGAGCAACTGTGTCTAAAGTGCTGGAAAAGAGAGAGTTAAAAGTTTCTGTTGCAATATCAAGTTCTTCTAAGCTATCTGGGATGCTGAGATGACGAAACTGATCAGGAAGATTATTAATAAAGCAATCTTTAGTGGCAGAAGTGATAGGTCTAACATATAACACGGAGTCGGCTTTGCAGCCTTGGCTAAATGTAATTTACATGAGACTAGATAATGATCTGAGATGTCATCGCTCTGCTGCAGAATTTCAACGGCATCGACATCTATTCCATGTGATAATATTAGATCTAGAGTATGATTACGAAAATGAGTTGGTCCTGACACATGTTGTCTAACTCCAATTTAGTTTACAATGTCTTTAAATGCCAATCCCAATGCATCTTTTTCATTATCTATGTGTATATTAAAATCACCAACAATTAGTACTTTATCTGCAATCAATATTAATTCTGATAGAAAGTCCGCAAATTCTTTGATAAAATCTTTATGGTGCCCTGGTGGCCTGTATACAGTAGCCAGCACGAATCTCAAATGTGATTTATCGTTTACACTATATATTTGTACATTAAGCACCAACACTTCAAAAGAAGTATATTTAAAACTAGATTTCTTAGTGGTTTTGAAAATATTACTGTAAATTACAGCAACACCTCCCCCTTTGCGTTTCAGACGAGGTTCATGTTTATAACAGTAATCTTGCGGGGTGGACTCATTTAAAGTAATGTAATTGTTTGGTTTTAGCCAGGTTTCTGTCAAACACAGCACATCTAGGTTATTATCTGAAATCATATCATTAACAATGAGTGCTTTTGGAGTAAACGATTGAATATTCAGCAACCCAAGCTTTAGCATTTGCTCATCTGTATTATATCTGTTTTTTATTTGTTAAACATCACATTTTTAATCTTAGATGGGTTTGGACGTTTTTTGGATTTCCAAATTCGGGGAACAGACACAGTCTCTATATGATGATATCTAGGTGAAAGAGGCTCTATGTGATGGGATTTATCTGACCTTGGTGACACGAGGCCGCTAGCAGACAGTCGGTTAAGCCAGTCTGTCTGCTTCCTGACCTGGTGCCCAATTTGTCATTTTTTATCTCTAAGACTATGAGCCAAATTACTAGAGAGAAAAGCAGCACCATCCCAGGATGGATAAATACCATCTCTTTTCAACAGGTCAGGTCTGCCCCAAAAACTTTTCCAATTGTCTATGAATTATATATTATTAAGCGGACACCAATTAGACAGCCAGCCATTGAGTGAACACAATCTACTAACTATCTCATCACTCCTGCGAACAGGAAGGGGGCCAGAGCAAATTACAGTGCTTGACATCGTACTTGCGAGTTCACACACCTCTTTAATATTAATTTTGGTGATCTCCGACTGGCGAAATCGAACATCATTAGTGCTGACATGAATAATGATCTTAGAGAATTTACGATTAGCATTAGCCAGCACTTTTAAATTTGCTTTGATGTCAGGTGCTCTGGCTCCCGGCAAACATGTAACTATGGTGGCTGATGGCTCTATTTTCATGTTCCGTGTGATCGAATCACCAATTACTAGGGCACAATCAACAGAATTCTCAGTGGGCATTTCACTGAGTGGGGCAAATCGATTTGTTATGGCAATCGGAATGGAAGAGTGTTTTTTTTTATCTGCGACTAGAGCAATCCCTCACCCATTTGCCTTGCTGCGCAGGCACTAATTCAGCCGGAACCGAATTATGTAAAGAGTTCACTATGCTAGGCGCATCCAAAATAGTATCTAAAGCTCTAGCACTCTTACTATCCTCAATTAAATTGAAAAGAGAGTTATCTGCGCTTCTGTAATCCACAAACAATCCGGTGCAACCAGGGCAGGACAAAACAATTCAAACAAAAGGAATCGCCGGTGCAGCACAGATGTCTACTGATTAAAATATTTATTTAAGGTGCATAACAGACTAACGTTTCGATGTGGTTACATCTTCATCAGAGTCCTTGGAGAGAATGAGCAATGAAGCCATTAATAAGGATCATCAACAGGTGTGATTAAGGGGGCGTTGGCCACCCAAAAAAGTACATCCCTCTGAACCAAGGTGTCACACTCATAAAACAATCATTAAAGGGCAAGTGCCCACATAAAAAAAAAAAAAAAAAAAAAAAAAAAATTAATTATAAAGTTCACAATACAATGGGAATAAAAATATATTCATCTTAAACACTATTTTAATATGCTTAGGTGTTTAAAGGAAGCATGTTAAACTCAATTCATCATTTAGACCTAAAGGTTCTCGAGTGTTAAGTGTATGTATCCAAAACGCTTCCCTGCATAGGAGTTTATTAATAATGTCACCACCTCTGGGTGAAGGTAAGATTTTCTCAATACCCCAAAACTTCAAAGAAGCAGGGGAACCATGATTGGCCTGCTTATAGTGCCTCGCCATGGCATATGTTAAGTTCTGAGTACGAATTGCTGTTTTGTGTTCAGCTATCCTCAGTTTAAGTTGACGTTTTGTTTGACCTATGTACACCAATCCACAGGGACACTTCAGAAGGTATACTACATGAGTACTGTTACAGTTGATAAATGAAGAAATAGAATATTTCTTACCAGTACGGGGATGTGAAAAATCTTTCGCATTGGTCGAGTTGGAGCATTGCGCACAATTGCCACATTTATAGAAACCCAAAGGTGGGCTAGGAAGCCAAGTAGTAGAAGGTGGGATACTCATATCTGAATGAACCAATCGGTCACGAATGTTATGGGCACGTCTGAAAATGAACCTGGGCGGCTCAGCGCAGATGTCTTTGAGTGTCGGGTCACTATTAAGAACGTGCCAATGTTTGCGAATGATGTTCTTTATTCTTCCTGCTGCTGGAGTGTAGCTAGTTGAAAAAAATACTTTAGATGTCGTGTGAGGCTTAGGTTTTTTCTTTAATAATGAGGCACGGTCTGTATTAAAAGCCCTATCCCATGCTTTAGAAATATCAGATTTATCATAACCTCTTTGATCAAAAAGACGCGCTAGGTGGGCTGCTTTTGACATAAATTCACTTGTGGTACTACAATTTCTTCTGACTAGTAAGAACTGGCCCACTGGTATATTACGAATCAAGTGAGGCGAGTGATTACTGTCTGCTCTTAACAGGGTATTCCTGCTAAGAGGTTTACGGTAGATAGTAGATTGTAAGATATTATTTGCATCCTTAGAAATGGTAAGGTCTAAGAAATCAATGGACTGCTTGTTAAACTCCATAGTAAAAGACAAATAATCTGTAGTAGAATTTACATAAGTCAAAAAATTATTTAACTCACTAAGTGTGCCCTTCCATATTAGTAGAATATCATCTATATATCTGCGCCAAAGTGATATTTTGGAATGGAACGGGTTATTTTCAGTGTTCTGTATATATTTTTCTTCCCATAGGCCCATCACCAAACAAGCATATGAAGGTGCAAACGAGGACCCCATTGCAGTCCCCTGAAGTTGTAAATAGAATTTATCATAGTATTTGAAAAAGTTGTTAGATAAAATGATCTCGACAAGATTAACAAGGAATTCTGATGGAGGCAAAACATCAATGGGGCGTTTGGTAAGGTAATACAATATGGCTTGTAGGCCTATATGGTGGGGTATGCATGTATAGAGACTTTGTACATCCAACGATACAAGGACATCATTGCTTTCACACTTCCAATTGTCAATCAAATTTAACACATCAGTTGTATCCCCAAGGTATGATGGTAAACTGTGAACATATTGTCTTAAAAAGAAATCAACAAATTGTGAGAGAGGTTCGGTTAGGCTGCCTATACTAGATACAATAGGGCGCAAAGGAGGGTCATCAAGTCGTTTGTGAATTTTGGGTAGACCATAGAATACTGGACATCGAGGGTGGTCAATAAGTAGAAAAGCCTTTTCTTTATCGGTAATCCAGCCTTTTTTATGAGATGTATCGATAAATTCATTAATCATATTTTTTGTGCTGGAAGTAGGATTGTGAAGAAGGAGCTGATAATGTTTTTCATCATTTAATAATTTAAATATACCACAATCATAGTTCTTTAAGCCCATAACCACAACAGCGCCTCCCTTGTCAGCTGGACGAATAATAATGTCATGTCTAGATTCCAAAGAGCGTAGCGCATCCAGTTCACTTTTTTCCATATTTTTATTTTTGGGAGGAAAGGGCCTACTTATTTTAGCCATGTCTTGCTCAACTAGCTGACTAAAAGTGACAATGGTAGGATTTAAATTAGAAGAGGGCAAAAACCTTGATTTCTTTTTAAAGGGAGTCATTTCTCTAGGGGTCTCCTTAGTATTAGAATCATAGTGTCATGATCCTGGCTCTTTCCTTCTCTTTTTCTTTCCCTTGTCTCCCTCTGCTGGCTGTTTTACGCCTTACTACCTCCTTGCTCTCACACTTACGCACACACTCATTACGCTTCACCTCATCGCCCTCAGCTGTTGCTCATTCGCATCCCATCTACACACCTGTTCTCTATCTTTCACTTTTGTCTTCGCTATATCTAGTTCTCTCTTTCGTGTCTGTATTGTCGGATTATTGTTTGACTGTGATGCACGTCTACTGTTATTGCTCTGAAGAGAAACCTTGTCCTGTCCTGTCTGGTCCTGTCTAGTCCTGCTGTCTACTGTGCAACTGTAATCATCTGCTGTGAGTTACCATTTCTGTGCTGTATCCAGTGCTCTCCGTGGAGAATAGCAGAGGGTTCCACTGCTCACCTGCTTTCCAGTCCTCGCTGCCCAGGAGTGGCCAGATCAGCAGTCTCCTCTGTTTCTACGAGCTGATCAACTGTATCCTCTGTTTCTTCTTATTCTGAGAGAAGCAACGAACTAAGTCTTTGCTTTGTTTTCTGAAGAGTGACTTTCTGTTATCAGCCTGCACGGCGTAATCTTGTTTCATTAAAGAGAACATTACCTGCTTTTCGTCTCTGGACCTCTCTCTTCGTCACAGAATAATCCGACCAACAGAATGGAGCAGGCTGGTGAACATCCTATCCAGGCCGCTGTGGAGATGCAGGGCGCCTTACTGGGTCGGCACGATGAAGAACTCTCCGCCGCCCGCCGTGTTGTGGACTCGCTGACCGCTCAAGTGGCCGATCTCTCTCAGCAGCTCCACGTGCTTCGCATGGACGCTTCCCAGTCGGCCTCATCAGGTACACTTGAACCGAGGGTCAACAACCCTCCTTGTTACGCTGGTGAACCTACGGAATGCCTGCCTTTCCTCACCCAGTGTGAGGTCGTTTTCTCGCTCCAGCCATCTATCTACACAAGAGAGCGCTCCCGAATAGCCTATGTAATCTCTCTTCTCAAGGGGAGAGCCCGCGAGTGGGGAACAGCTGTCTGGAATGCTGAAGCTGATTGTCTGATCCGATATTCACTGTTTAAAGAGGAGATGCTGCGAGTTTTCGACCGCTCAGTCCATGGTCCTGAGGCTTCTCGCACACTGTCCTGCTTACGGCAGGGACGCCGCTCTGTCTCTGACTTTTCTGTGGAGTTCCGGACTCTCGCCACCTCCTGTGGTTGGAACGAGCCTGCTCTGGTGGCTCGTTTTATTGAAGGTCTCAATGCTGAGATTAAGGATGAGGTGTTGGCTCGTGAGGTCCCTACTCGTCTTGACCCACTGATAGACTCTGCTTTACGCGTTGAGAAGCGCTTTGAACTGCGCCAGCGGACTCGCCGTGCTATGACCACGCCTACTCTTTCATCTACCGCCAGCTCTCCACCTGCAATTTCTACCGAACACGAGCCAATGCAGTTAGGAGGGATACGGATCTCGGCTGCTGAGCGCCATCGTAGAATCGTCAACCGTCTGTGTCTTTACTGCGGTTCGGATAAGCACTTCGCTACACAGTGCCCAGTAAAAGCCAAAGCTCACCAGTCATAAGAGGGAGACTGGTGAGCGCATCCTCTCTGGACCCTCTACTGCGCTCCCGGACCACATTTCCTGTTTTCCTCCGCTGGGCCAACTCGTCTGTCACCTGTCCCGCTCTGATAGACTCTGGAGCTGAGGGAAATTTTATGGACAGGAACTGGGCTCTTAAACAGGGTATTTCCCTATTAGACCTTCAAGACCTCACTCCTGTCTTCGCCCTGGATGGTCGAATTCTCGCCCAGGTTTGCTGCTCTACAGCACCGGTGAGTCTCACCGTGTCTGGTAACCACAAAGAGACTATTTCTTTTTTAATTTTTGATTCGCCTAATACCCCTGTAGTTTTGGGTCATCCATGGTTGGTTAAACATAACCCTCATATTAACTGGGCTAAGAATTCCATACTCTCATGGGGGCTTTCATGTCATATAGAATGTCTTGTGTCTGCTGTCTCTCCTGTATCTACTGTGCCTGTTTTTCAGGAGGAGCCAGGGGATTTGTCCGGTGTTCCTGAGGAGTACCTCGATTTGCGGGCGGTCTTCAGTCGTTCCCGGGCCGCATCTCTCCCTCCCCATCGGCCGTACGATTGCAGCATTGAGCTTCTCCCGGGTACTACGCCTCCTCGCGGAAGGCTTTATTCTCTTTCGGTTCCTGAGCGCAAGGCTCTTGAGAAGTATCTTTCCGATTCGTTAGACGCAGGTACTATCGTTCCCTCCACCTCTCCTGCGGGGGCAGGTTTCTTTTTTGTGAAGAAGAAGGACGGTTCGCTCCGCCCCTGCATTGATTACAGAGGCTTGAATGACATAACTGTTAAGAACCGTTATCCGCTGCCGCTCATGTCTTCAGCCTTTGAGATACTGCAGGGGGCTCAATTCTTCACAAAACTGGACCTTCGTAATGCCTATCATCTTGTCCGCATCAAGGAGGGTGATGAGTGGAAAACGGCGTTTAACACACCCCTAGGGCACTTTGAATATCGCGTTCTTCCGTTCGGGTTGGTCAACGCTCCCGCCGTGTTTCAAGCTCTTGTCAATGATGTTCTCAGAGACATGTTAAATCTTTTCGTGTTCGTTTACCTTGACGATATCTTGATTTTCTCTCCTAATCTCCAAGTTCATGTGCAACACGTAAGACAGGTCCTTCAAAGACTTCTTGAGAATCGTCTTTTTGTCAAAGCCGAGAAGTGCACCTTTCACTCCCAGTCGGTCTCGTTTCTCGGTTCCATTATTTCCGCCCAGGGAATCAGTATGGACCCTGCCAAGGTTCGCGCTGTTACAGACTGGCCTAGACCAGAGTCCCGCGTTGCCCTCCAGCGTTTTCTAGGGTTTGCTAATTTTTATCGACGCTTTATTCAAAATTTTAGTCAGATTGCGGCCCCTCTCACTGCGCTCACGTCTGTTAAGATTCGATTCTCCTGGACTGAAGCTGCCCAGGCAGCTTTTGATCTTCTCAAATCGCGTTTCTCTTCCGCTCCCATTCTTGTCACGCCTGATTTAGAGAAGCAGTTTATTGTCGAGGTCGATGCCTCAGAGGTCGGGGTAGGGGCCATCCTCTCTCAGCGCTCTTCAGCTGATGAGCGGATTCACCCCTGCGCTTTTTTTTCACATCGTTTAACCCCTGCCGAGCAAAATTATGATGTAGGTAATCGAGAGCTTCTGGCCATTCGTCTGGCTTTGGGGGAGTGGCGACACTGGCTTGAGGGTGCTGCGGTTCCGTTCGTGGTTTGGACCGATCACAAGAACCTCGAATACATACGTTCTGCCAAGAGACTTAACGCCCGTCAGGCTCGCTGGTCTCTTTTCTTTATGCGTTTTGATTTTTCTATCTCTTATCGGCCGGGGTCCAAGAATTTAAAGCCTGACGCTCTATCACGCCAGTTTCCCTCTTCAGGGACCGTGCCAACTAATGAGGGAATTCTTCCTCGTGGGGTGGTAGTTGGCGCGGCCGTCTGGGGTATTGAACGTTTAGTCAAACGAGCCCTTTCTCGCACTCAGACGCCTAGGCTCTGCCCTAAGGGACTTTTGTTTGTGCCACCCTCCGCCCGCCGCGCCGTTCTTCAGTGGGGTCACTCGTCTAAGTTATTCGCTCATCCAGGGGTAAGGGGCACAATTTCCGCCGTTCGACAACGATTTTGGTGGCCTTACCGCGAGCGAGACATTCGTCGCTTCATCGCTTCATGTTCTATCTGCGCACAGACCAAGATCAGTAACAGACCCCCGGCAGGGTATCTTAGACCCTTACCTATTCCGTCGCGTCCGTGGGCACAAATTGCCCTTGACTTCATCACTGGTCTCCCTTCTTCCAAGGGTAACCACGTAATTCTCACGGTCGTTGATCGCTTTTCAAAAGCCGCCCATTTTATTCCATTGCCTAAGCTTCCGTCAGCCAGAGAGACCGCTCAGATTGTCGTTGACCATGTGTTCAAAATCCATGGTCTTCCCGAGAATGTTGTCTCGGATCGAGGTCCACAGTTCTCCTCCCTCTTTTGGAAGGAGTTTTGTCGCCTCATAGGTGCCTCTGTCAGCCTCTCCTCCGGGTTTCATCCCCAGACAAATGGTCAGGCTGAACGCGCTAACCAAACTATCGGTCGTCTGTTACGCACCCTTGCTTTTCGTAATCCCGCGTCCTGGGTAGAACAGCTTCCTTGGGCAGAATATGCCTATAATTCCGCTCCCGCCTCGGCCACCGGTCTGTCGCCGTTTCAAGGCAGTTTGGGGTACCAACCTCCCCTTTTCTCCGCTTCTGATACCGAGTCTAAGGTTCCTTCGGTTAAGGCGTTTATTCAACGTTGCAAACGAACTTGGAGAATAGTCAGGTCCGCCCTTTGTAAGTCTCGTTCTGTGACGCGTCGATCCGCTAATAAGCGGCGCATCAAGAGTCCCCGTTATGTCCGCGGACAGAAGGTCTGGCTCTCAACCGCTAACCTTCCCCTTCAGTATCCTTCGCGTAAGCTGGCCCCCAAATTCATTGGACCATTCCGCGTCATTAAGGTCCTTAGTCCGGTCTCGGTCAGACTCCGATTGCCGGCCAATCTCCGTAGGGTTCACCCAGTTTTTCATGTTTCTTGTTTGAAGCCCGTTATTCGCGCTCCTCCTCGTCCTGTCTTGTCTCCGGTCCGGGTTGAGGGTTCGCCCATCTACCGAGTTCGCAGATTACTAGATGTGCGCCCCAGGGGGAGGGGCCATCAATTTCTTGTCGATTGGGAGGGTTATGGGCCGGAGGAGAGATGCTGGATCCCCTCCCGGGACGTCCTGGACCGCTCGCTTATTGACGAATTTTTCCGCTCCCGTCAGTCCTCTTCCTCAGATGCGCCAGGGGGCGCACTTTGAGGAGGGGGTACTGTCATGATCCTGGCTCTTTCCTTCTCTTTTTCTTTCCCTTGTCTCCCTCTGCTGGCTGTTTTACGCCTTACTACCTCCTTGCTCTCACACTTACGCACACACTCATTACGCTTCACCTCATCGCCCTCAGCTGTTGCTCATTCGCATCCCATCTACACACCTGTTCTCTATCTTTCACTTTTGTCTTCGCTATATCTAGTTCTCTCTTTCGTGTCTGTATTGTCGGATTATTGTTTGACTGTGATGCACGTCTACTGTTATTGCTCTGAAGAGAAACCTTGTCCTGTCCTGTCTGGTCCTGTCTAGTCCTGCTGTCTACTGTGCAACTGTAATCATCTGCTGTGAGTTACCATTTCTGTGCTGTATCCAGTGCTCTCCGTGGAGAATAGCAGAGGGTTCCACTGCTCACCTGCTTTCCAGTCCTCGCTGCCCAGGAGTGGCCAGATCAGCAGTCTCCTCTGTTTCTACGAGCTGATCAACTGTATCCTCTGTTTCTTCTTATTCTGAGAGAAGCAACGAACTAAGTCTTTGCTTTGTTTTCTGAAGAGTGACTTTCTGTTATCAGCCTGCACGGCGTAATCTTGTTTCATTAAAGAGAACATTACCTGCTTTTCGTCTCTGGACCTCTCTCTTCGTCACACATAGTTTCTACATACAGTATGACCGTTGGATAAGACATTGGACCTAGAAAAGAAATGTTTAAGATGAAGCTGTCTAAAGAATTTGAATGAGTCCACTTTAAGAGAGAAAGAGTCACTTTGATTCGACGGGGCAAAGGAGAGTTAATTATTAAATGATGAAAAACATTATCAGCTCCTTCTTCACAATCCTACTTCCAGCACAAAAAATATGATTAATGAATTTATCGATACATCTCATAAAAAAGGCTGGATTACCGATAAAGAAAAGGCTTTTCTACTTATTGACCACCCTCGATGTCCAGTATTCTATGGTCTACCCAAAATTCACAAACGACTTGATGACCCTCCTTTGCGCCCTATTGTATCTAGTATAGGCAGCCTAACCGAACCTCTCTCACAATTTGTTGATTTCTTTTTAAGACAATATGTTCACAGTTTACCATCATACCTTGGGGATACAACTGATGTGTTAAATTTGATTGACAATTGGAAGTGTGAAAGCAATGATGTCCTTGTATCGTTGGATGTACAAAGTCTCTATACATGCATACCCCACCATATAGGCCTACAAGCCATATTGTATTACCTTACCAAACGCCCCATTGATGTTTTGCCTCCATCAGAATTCCTTGTTAATCTTGTCGAGATCATTTTATCTAACAACTTTTTCAAATACTATGATAAATTCTATTTACAACTTCAGGGGACTGCAATGGGGTCCTCGTTTGCACCTTCATATGCTTGTTTGGTGATGGGCCTATGGGAAGAAAAATATATACAGAACACTGAAAATAACCCGTTCCATTCCAAAATATCACTTTGGCGCAGATATATAGATGATATTCTACTAATATGGAAGGGCACACTTAGTGAGTTAAATAATTTTTTGACTTATGTAAATTCTACTACAGATTATTTGTCTTTTACTATGGAGTTTAACAAGCAGTCCATTGATTTCTTAGACCTTACCATTTCTAAGGATGCAAATAATATCTTACAATCTACTATCTACCGTAAACCTCTTAGCAGGAATACCCTGTTAAGAGCAGACAGTAATCACTCGCCTCACTTGATTCGTAATATACCAGTGGGCCAGTTCTTACGAGTCAGAAGAAATTGTAGTACCACAAGTGAATTTATGTCAAAAGCAGCCCACCTAGCGCGTCTTTTTGATCAAAGAGGTTATGATAAATCTGATATTTCTAAAGCATGGGATAGGGCTTTTAATACAGACCGTGCCTCATTATTAAAGAAAAAACCTAAGCCTCACACGACATCTAAAGTATTTTTTTCAACTAGCTACACTCCAGCAGCAGGAAGAATAAAGAACATCATTCGCAAACATTGGCACGTTCTTAATAGTGACCCGACACTCAAAGACATCTGCGCTGAGCCGCCCAGGTTCATTTTCAGACGTGCCCGTAACATTCGTGACCGATTGGTTCATTCAGATATGAGTATCCCACCTTCTACTACTTGGCTTCCTAGCCCACCTTTGGGTTTCTATAAATGTGGCAATTGTGCGCAATGCTCCAACTCGACCAATGCGAAAGATTTTTCACATCCCCGTACTGGTAAGAAATATTCTATTTCTTCATTTATCAACTGTAACAGTACTCATGTAGTATACCTTCTGAAGTGTCCCTGTGGATTGGTGTACATAGGTCAAACAAAACGTCAACTTAAACTGAGGATAGCTGAACACAAAACAGCAATTCGTACTCAGAACTTAACATATGCCATGGCGAGGCACTATAAGCAGGCCAATCATGGTTCCCCTGCTTCTTTGAAGTTTTGGGGTATTGAGAAAATCTTACCTTCACCCAGAGGTGGTGACATTATTAATAAACTCCTATGCAGGGAAGCGTTTTGGATACATACACTTAACACTCGAGAACCTTTAGGTCTAAATGATGAATTGAGTTTAACATGCTTCCTTTAAACACCTAAGCATATTAAAATAGTGTTTAAGAATATATTTTTATTCCCATTGTATTGTGAACTTTATAATTAATTTTTTTTTTTTTTTTTTTTTTTTTTTTTAATGTGGGCACTTGCCCTTTAATGATTGTTTTATGAGTGTGACACCTTGGTTCAGAGGGATGTACTTTTTTGGGTGGCCAACGCCCCCTTAATCACACCTGTTGATGATCCTTATTAATGGCTTCATTGCTCATTCTCTCCAAGGACTCTGATGAAGATGTAACCACATCGAAACGTTAGTCTGTTATGCACCTTAAATAAATATTTTAATCAGTATCCTCAATTAAAGTTTAGATGCATGTCTCTACTTCTGAAACCTTCTCCGTCAGCCAAACTGTCTCCTTGCATTTATCACATATAAATCCTATATTGCCGACAGAGAAGGCTATGCTAAACATGTGTCATGAAGTGCAGGTGACAATAACAGGACAAGACATTACTCACCATGTTTGTTGACTGATTCTTACTCACCTGGGCTTTTTATGAACTCAAAGGCGCGGGCGCGCGAGAAAAAATAAATAAAAAATAACTGAGCGCACAGGTGGCGCGTTAACAGGCTAGCGAATTACTAGCATGTTGTGCTAATAATAATGGAAGCTAGCGATGTCAGGTTAATCTGAGATGTTGGGTAAGCTGTATTTAGTAATATGAACAACTAGAAATGATAGTAAATGATGGTTCAAAACAGAAAGAAATACGAGGCTAAGACGGAGCTTACAGCACCAAAGCAAACAAACTCACAGCAGGCAACGAGGCAGACAGGAGCAATCGATCAGCGATTCCAAGCAATCAGCAAAAGCCCATAATTATGCATTTTTATGGGCTTTTAATTATGCACAACAAAGCATAATTATGCATTAAAAATGCTTTTCTAACCGGTCCTACTTGAACCGGCGTCTCCGCCATTGTAGGCGTGCGCCCTAACAAGGAAAAGAAAGTAGTCTCTAGCGTCGGCCACTATTGTGCCTCTTGAGGCCAGGGGAGTGAGGTTTACATGCACAGCTCTTACTAGCTTGCTTCTGTTACACTTTTATAATGCATTATATATAAAGGCTTTAAGCCATTTTTTACCAAAAATAACCCACCAAAGTCCACCAATATTTTTTCTTATGGGTTGTGGCCCAGCTTTTAAGCCCTTTATAAAGTATGTAGAGCAATCTGAAAAAAAAATGACAGCTCCAGCTCATCAAAACATCCATGATCTAACTCCATGAAAAAAAAAAAAAAAATGTACAAACTAGGAAGTCCTACATCCTCTTCAACACTGGGCTTTTAACAATTGGCTCACTAAAAACAAGGTATAATTGTGTAGTCATAACAGCTCTTCTGGAAATATTTGGTTGAATTTTTTTTCTCCCCTGTGTAATTTTCTGTTGGCACTTATTGACACAAAAGTAACTGTCTTTCAGCTTCTGGCAGAAGATTGGCCATTTGGTGTTGGACTTTGCAAACTGGTTCCTTTTATACAAAAGGCGTCAGTTGGCATCACAGTACTGAGTTTGTGTGCACTGAGCATAGACAGGTAACTGTATTTTGTTGTATTTGTTTGCTCTTAGCTCTTAGATAATATCTAGTAACACTAATTAATTTTGCTTCTGGCACTGATCATTGTCCCAAGGTTTCGAGCAGTGGCATCATGGAACCGCATTAAAGGCATCGGCGTCCCCAAATGGACCGCTATTGAAATAATTCTGATATGGATGCTGTCCATCATACTTGCAGTGCCAGAGGCCATTGGCTTTGATATGATCACAATGAACTACAAAGGAGAGCTGCTTAGAATTTGCTTGCTCCACCCTATGCAGAAAAACGAGTTCATGCAGGTCAGTTTGCATGACATACAATAGTTGGATCAACTAAATTTTGGACATGACACATAATAATTGGACAACCTTGAATATGATATTAATTACTTGTCAGTGGTAATTTGGTATATGTGTTCATTTCCAGTTTTATAAGTCAGCCAAAGATTGGTGGCTTTTTAGTTTCTACTTCTGCATGCCGCTGATGTGTACTGCCATCTTCTACACTCTTATGACCTGTGAAATGCTTCGAAAGAAGAATGGAGTCCAAATTGCACTTAATGATCACCTAAAACAGGTCAGAGCACTCTGTCCTCTATGACTTTTGAAAGTGCACTTTATATTCTTTTAAGAGAGACCATACACTCTCATTACAAAATAAAGACATAATTTTATACTGCCAATGGGACGTAAAAAGCTTGCTCACTTTAATAACTTGTCCCAAAGTTTGTTACTCTGGGGATAGTTTACTTGTCATTATGTCTTAATCCACTATGATTGTCTCTAAATCAAAATAAATAGGCAAAAGACATGATTGTGCTCTACAGAGGCGTGAGGTGGCTAAAACCGTGTTCTGTCTGGTGCTAGTCTTTGCACTGTGCTGGCTTCCACTGCACCTCAGCCGTATTCTAAAGCTTACCATTTATGATGAAAGAGACCCTAATCGCTGTGAGCTTTTGAGGTAAGATCACATCAACTATCTTCAAAGGCTTCTCTTGTTAAAACACTGCAATGTTTTTCTAAACATTTAAATTTGGCTTTCAGAGGACAACAGTTCTGCCATGTAATCTAGAAACAAATAATCTCTCTAATTTTGGTACATCATAGTCTTAATAATAATGAGTCTGTTTGTTTGTTTGTTTGTTTGTTTACCTGTAGTTTCTTCCTGGTTCTTGATCATATTGGGATCAACATGGCATCAGTGAACTCATGCATAAACCCAATCGCTTTGTACATGGTTAGCAAACGCTTCAAGAGCTGCTTCAGAGTAAGAACAGACTGACAGACAATGATGTACTGCTATGATGTAAAAATATTAAAAATATAGTAATAATATATTGGCAAATTTAGGTAAAATAAAAACTCCTATGTCAATGTACTAAATAATGTAGATATATGGCTACCATTTATATGAAGTTTTCAGTGAAAACAAAAATATAAAAATTTCTCATCACTGAAATGAAAGTCTCTGCATATTATAATAATGTGATAATATCTGCATATGATAATACAAATGTTTAATACATAGGGCCACTTCCCACAGAACTTGTTTTTGCATTCCTACTTTTTGTTTTTCTGTATAATATGCATTAGACGGGTGTCTTGCTTTAAACATGAAATGCTGTTTTGAAACTTTCATTGCGTGTGAAAGCCACATTTTATGATGCCATGTAATTTTTATGATGCCATGTCATGTTATAAAATGTTTAACTTAAAAAAAAAAAAAACATGTTTTAAGATTGTGCATTCATTCTTTTCAGTGTAAACGATTTTCAAAGATTTCAATATTTAGTTTGTTCACCTGTATATTTTAAGGCCTTATTCAGTTAATCTTAATTTTCTTGCAAGTGTGAGCTATAGGCATCATTCAGTAGTTTATGTGATAAATAATACTTTTCTTCCTCTGTTCCCTTCCAGTCATGTCTGTGTTGCTGGTGCCTGCCTCCTGAAATGTTAGCCATGGATGACAAGCAGTCCTGCATGAAGCTGAAGGTGACAGAGCGAGGATCCGAACAAAGCAACAGCCGTGCCTCCAACAAATACACGTCAACTTAGGCACTGATCTGCATACAGGTATCGGTGGCCTACCAATTGCATTTAACATTAAGCTAATACCATGAAACCTAACTCTGAGTCAGCTGGAGGGATACTCATAACAAGTGAATGTGGTGCTACAGTATGAAAGTTCTATAAAATCTAGTTTTTTTTTTTTTTTTGTTAGAGAAGGTAAAAAGGTATTGTAATATATCTTTAAGTCCCAGTTAAATGTATCTTTAAGTCCCAGTTTTTACTCACTCCTGACTGGCATCATTTTACATGTATTGTTTGGAACTGCTTTAAGTTTTATTTAACATTGGCATCCAGAATTTTTAATATTATGATAATGTTTAAGATGCCGTGGGGGAAAAAAACTGTCAAATTCAACTGACTGATTTAACACTGATTCAATATCTCAGCATTGACACTGTCACACACTCCGAACAACACTGTTCACAAGTTTTGCCCAACCTTCATACATTCATGCTTCACAGAAATATTAGACCAAACTTGAATGTGACTTCACATGCTCTCTGTAGTTCCCTGTACATTTAAAGAGTTTCCAAATGTTATAAAGCAATTGATTGTAAGAACAAGGGTGGGTTTGTTTTTGGTGCACATGTTTTTGTATGGAATTCCCCTGCAGCCTTTTTCATGGCAGAAATTGAATTAACCCTAATGCAGAAGAGTATATTACTAATGTTACTGATATTATTATTAGCTTGGAAATGTTATACTTTTGTGTGTGTGTGTGGGGTGTGTGGGGGTGTGTGTGTGTGTGTGTGTGGGGGGGGGGGCATGTGATGTGGTTTCACAATTCATTATGTATCTTTAAGTATAGTGTATTTGTCAGTGTTTGTCAATTTTGTACATGCTTGCAAATTTAGACTGTGATTATCTCATCTGTTTTATAATGGAAACGTAAGATTCACATTAGATCTATAGTTTTCTTTGAACCTTTACACAGGTTGTATGATTAATATCCAACATGACCCAAGGCCTCAAACATTTTACTAATCACTTCATCATATTATAATTCCTGCTGTCTCTGTTCACTTCCTGTTTTTTGTAGTTCTTCTTTTTAATGTTTATGCATTTATTTGTTGTATTGTCCATCTATTAGGTAAGACATTTTTTCTTAAATTTATTGCTATGCAAATCTTAAGACAATAAAGACAGAAAAGTATGTTTGCACTATTTGCAGTTGACTGTGGTATCAATGTGCAATAAAGTCGGAGTTGTTAAAATTAGCAATAGAAGTTTACTAATATTAACCAATGAAATTGTTCACTTAATTATTTTGCTAAGGCAGATGAACTCAGGGCTTTAAAATCACATCAAGTCAGTGGAGCACAGTCTTTCTCCTCAAGGTATTTGTTCGAAAAGTAAAACACGTCTAAAAGCTTGTCACTTTTTATTTTAACGATAGCCTGCACCATTAGTACATTGAATTATTAACACCATGGAGACAAGACATCAGGAATAGGAGGTCAACTAAATAGTGATCAAAAACCTATGCATTTGGACATGTCCTCGTCTGCCATGTTGAAAAATAATGGGTACACTGTAAACAACAAAATGTGAAATCTACAGTAATTTACTGTGTTTGTGCACAGGAAATTACTGTATACCCGTTCACAGTAGAATACTCCGTCACAAATTGCAGAAATAAAAAAAGTACTGTGATAGTCACAATAATCAGCAATGTCCTATAAAAAATCACAGTAACTTCAAATGTAGAACACACAATAATTAATTATGTCCTGTAGAAAATTACAGTAACCAACAATGTGCTGAAAAACACAAAATAATCAATGATTCCCTGTAGAAAATCACAGTAACTTCCAACTGTAGAAAACACAATAATCAATTATGTACTGTAGAAAATCACAGTAAACAATGATGTATATAGAGAAGGAAAACACAGTACACTGGCAGCTAGGTTGCCATCCAATTACTGCATTTAAACTGACCTTATTGTAATTCAATATATATATTATTTTTTTTACTGTGAATAGAGAATACAGGACACTAATATATTCTTTAATAAAACTTCAAAAGATGTAAAAAATCACAGAGGTTTTTCAACTACATTAGCCATGTTGCCCTTATCTTGTGACCTACCAGCGTCGGTTACGTTGCTTCACTGCCATTCACAAATCCTCTCCTGTGGCCTCATGAGATAATAAAGTGTCCATCGTATGCACACTTCAGAATCTTGTCAGAAGAAGTAGGTCATCCGGGTACTTTTTGCCTACTCTTTTATGAGTAATGTGAATTTGGACATACTTCTTTTGTGACTGTTTTTGTCTACTTTATAGTAGGGAAATATGTGGTTCCGACTGAAACAAAAGTCAACAAATAATGACAGGGTAAATAGGAACAGAACCAAACCAAAACAGAATATACACGTTACTGTTTTTTTGCCTACTTTACACTGTAAAAACTAAAGGAGCCTCAAATATCCTGTTGGATACTCAAGGAACTTCAAAATGTCATTTAGGTGCCTCTAAGATCTTTCTCCTATAGTAGGGTTACTGGAGGAGCAATGACAATCTTTGAGGTTCTTGCTGGAACTTATGGGATCCTTTAAGCACTTTGTATTTAGTTCAGAGGTTCTGGAGTCACCTTTTCATTACCATGAGACCTTGAAGTGCTTTGGGGGAAAATAGAGGAACCTGAATGCGATAAAAGGGTTATTGGAAGATATTTTAACATTTCAGTGGTTCCTGGAAGATCTATGTTAAAGCCAGCATCTGGAGGAACCCAATGGTTCAGTGAGGCCAGAATAAGATTATTATTATCCTATTATTATTATTATTATTTTTTTTTTTTATTATTATTATAGGCTACTTAAGTTTGATTCAGTATACATACCCAGGTGAAAAAGACGTACTATTAAATGTATTAAAAATGTATTTGAGTGTGTTTTTAGTAGACCTACAATACAAATATACTTTAATGCATTTTAATACATTTAACAGTAGCCTAAGTCTTTTTCACTTGGGTTACATATATTTAGTATACCGGTAGGCCTAGGCTATTTTATTAAGTAATTTAAACCTTAAAAAACAACACTACATAATAATAATAATATGAAGAAGAAGAACCAGGAGGAGAAAAGTTGTATTCTGTCACGAAACTGCTGCTATTCCTCTGCTGTCGTCACTTCAGTGATGCTCGCGCTGCTCGCGCGCAACAACAATAGTATCCACTGACGTCACCGGGTTTGAAAGTAACGGTTCCTCTCATCAAAGCTTCCCCGTTTGTTCGGCTCTCCGTTACAAGGTTTGTAAACTCGCAAATAAATATAAAGACAGAGTCTACTCACTAGGCTATATATTCAAACACACATATATATAAATTAAATGTGTTACCACTCGTTTATTGCACAGTATCTGGTATGAAGGTTTTAGCCGCGATGCTAACTAACATTACGTTGATCTAATGTAACGTTAATGAACAAATGGAAATTATTGACTTATTTTCTTAGATTGACTTAGTCATTTAATTTAACATATTCTGTACAACTGTGTCTTCAAATTGCTGATATAGCCTAACTAATTTAGCTGATTCCTGCTGTCGTCATTGGCGTTTGTTATGAATAACAAAAGCAGGTTAATATAGTTTGGTCTGTTTTTGTTTAGCCTAACTTTACTTACTACAGGTGCCCTCATTCTCTCAAATACCATTTTAAAGCCATTTACTGGTCAATAAATATTATGTTGTGAATAATCAGCTTTTTTTTTTTTTTTTATCCCCAGAAAAAACATTTCTTAAATAATCTGAACATTTCAGTGGCGACATTGAATTACAGTAAGTAACGTTACCACATGCAAGTAGGCTACTTTATTACTATGCACTTTCTCTGTGTGAAATTGTATTGTTTGACTGTGTACTAGTGTTTTTTTTAATCAGTTATTCTCTGAAAATCTTCCCTCATGCTATCAAATCTCATTCATGTTACTAAAAATAATATCACAGGTTTGGTTCACAAATAATGCTTTGCATTTTTTTTTTTCTTATATCTTTATCATTGCATTTGAATATAAAACATTTTAATTCTGAATTATAACTTCAAGTTTAGTCTTTTTCGACAAAAAAAAAAAAAAAAAAAAAGGAAAAAGCTATTATGGCTTCACAAGACTTATAACACAAGAGTTGTGAGCTCATTGATTATTTTTAGGATCTTTTCTGGGACATTTTTGGAGCTTAACCATTTTTACATAAATTGTTGCATAGAATTGAACTAGACAAGTGTACATCAGAATGGTTTCATGAATGATTTACACAAATTTTTTCTGCTTGTTTCATGCAGTGATCGGTAAGCGATCGGTGACTGGGGCTGCATTATGCCTGAGATCTGCTTTTGGGTTCCACAGACAGAAAGTCAAACAGGTTTGGAACGTCACAAGGCTAAGGAAATTATTTAAATTTCACAACTATCACTTTAATAACCTTACTAACAGTAAATTTTGTACTTTGCAGGGATCTCGGTAAGCTGAAATACAAGTTTGAACAAGAATAAAAATCCTCCTGTAGACCTGAAAATCATTGAAGTGCCTGGACCATCCACCAGAAAATAGGAAAAACACACGGAAATCGAAGCTGCGGCACCTCTTAACTTTTCTTACTCTTTAAGTACCTAACACCAACTTGGTCCCATAGTGACATTTTTGACCACAAACGAAATTGCTGACCATGTAAATTCTTATTGAAATGACTGGAATTCACCAGTGAACATTCACAGAACAACAGATAATTTTACTGCACCTTAACTCTGTTATAATGGAAAATGTTTTCTACTTGTTGTGACATATAAGGAATACTGTTTCCGGGTCGAAGCCTCTACTTCTACTTCCTCTATCTTGTTTCATGAGAATACTCAACAACCATTTATGAACACTGTTGAAGTCACACATTTAAGCTTTTCAAAAGCCATAGTGTACATTACAGTCTCCAGTCTCATGGCATCCCAGACTTCAACATTTTATGATTCAAAATATCTGAATAGCTAACCATCTAAGATTTCGATATAGAGATAAAGGTTAGGATCATAATTTTCAGGAATATTACAGCACAATGAGTGTATATTAGCACTGTTTGTTTGTTTTTGGCATCTGATAGAGCTTTTGTACTGGGAAACAGTGATGTCAGACTTACCATCGGACTGAAACACAAATGTTTTAAAGTTAAGTAAAGATGGACATTTTTAATTAATCAAAATGAATTTTTTTTACATTGATTTATTTCGTGGAACATATGTGTTTCCATGCATTTTGTTGAGATGTCTTTTCTTGTATAGCCTATTGTATAAACATGGTTGATTATTCATGTTGTTTATGTATTATACTAT
Source organism: Scardinius erythrophthalmus (assembly GCF_964197995.2). NCBI lineage: Eukaryota > Metazoa > Chordata > Actinopteri > Cypriniformes > Leuciscidae > Scardinius > Scardinius erythrophthalmus. Next base: position 109,327 of record NW_028296455.1, read on the forward strand.
TTTTTGTGTATTCATTGATATTAATCTATAGTTAGCTTTTTTTCCCATGTGCATGGAAGTGTATGTATAAAAATGAATATCAAATATGTAATAAACAATTCTTATTTTGTATTTGGTTCAATTTGTTTATTATAATAGAAGTCAAAGGTAACCATAGTAACAACATGAAATTAAATATAAAAAAAAAAAATGAAATTTGGTTCCTGGAGGCACCCAAAGTGGTTCCACACAGTGCCAAATATAAGAGTTCTTCAGGAAACCTGTGTGGTTCCTCAGAGAACCGCCCCTTTTTAAAGGGTGCCTAGAGGATCTACAGACGGTTCCGCCGGTGTGGCAAAGTGAAGAACCCCAAAAGGTTCCTCCAGGCACTTTTTATTTTTCAAACTTGTTCAGCTTAACGAGATCCCTGCAAAGTACAAAATTTACTGTTAGTAAGGTTATTAAAGTGATAGTTGTGAAATTTAAATAATTTCCTCAGCCTTGTGACGTTCCAAACCTGTTTGACTTTCTGTCTGTGGAACCCAAAAGCAGATCTCAGGCATAACGCAACCCTTGTCACCATTCAATTTCACTGCATGAAACACAAGCAGAAAAAAAAAATGTGTAAATCATTCATTAAACCATTCATATGTACACTTATCTAGTTCAATTCAATGCAACAATTTATGTAAAAATGGTTAAGCTCCAAAATGTCCCAGAAAAGATCCTAAAAATAATCAATGATTTCACAACTCATGTGTTATGGGTTGTGTTGTAAGTCTTCTGAAGCCATATAATCAGGGTTCGAATTACAAAGTGGCTTTCGGGGGAGCCCTATTTTCCGATCCTCCCTGACTGATTTTAACGCTTTTGGTGCATGTTCGGGCATTTAAAACAATAGTTTTACAGTAAACAGTACAGAACGTACTTGGTTACTTACGTAACCTCGGTTCCCTTACCTCGGAGATAAGGGAACGAGTACTGCGTTGCCTTGCCGTGCTATTTCTCTCACGTCAGGTGTTTTCGCTTCAGTCGATTAGATCTGTCATATGGCGAGTTTTCTCTGTATTTATACTCTTCTATTTGGCGCGCAGAGTATGGCAGGTCGCCAAGCGCTCCTATTGGATCGCGTGCTTCTGCTTTCTCGCCATTGGTTTGTGCAATTGCCTCAGCACAGCCTATCAGCGCGCTCGCGCGAGCTCTGATGCTCTCGCCTGTGCTGCTGCAATACGTTTTAAAATAAAGGCTTCAATATTCTCGAGAAAAGGAGTTTTCCCTTGTACAGAATGTACAAAAAATGTACAGAAAATCAAAATCTATATGCGACACAAAAAATGGACAGTGTTTTAGAGCTCCCCCTAAATGTCTCAAAGTAGGCTTTCAGGGGAGCCCAGGTCCTTTTCAGGGGAGCCGAGCTCCCCTTAGCTCCCCCGTAATTCGAACCCTGCATATAATAGCCTTTTCCTTTTTTGTTGTTATTGAAAAAGACTAAACTTGAAGTTATAATTCAGAGTTAAAATGTCTTATATTCAAATGCAAATGATAAAGATATAAGAAAAAATGCAGAATATATCAGAAAATATTTTTCTGAGTAACATGAATGAGATTTGAGAGCATGAGGGAAGATTTTCAGAGAATAACTGATTAAAAAAAACACAAGTACACAATCAAACAATACAATTCATAGTAATAAAGTACTTGCATGTGGTGCAGGCAGTGGTTAAATTGGGCCGGAAATTTTTGAAATGGCATGTCTATTTGTCTCGGCGGAGCTGAGATGAGAACAATCGGAACACGGCCGTATTCTTGTTCAGCTGCTTAATCTCGTTGTCAGTCGACCCTGATCGCGCACCGCTCGCGCATGCCATGCGCATCTAGGTAGGCGACTACTCAGAACCACGACACGGATAAATGTAGGCAGCAATATATAATGAATGTTCCTGGGAGATCCGTAGTTGCGCGGGATGTGGAAGCGCACAAAAGTTCCAGAACCTTCTAACTTAGCCTACTGCCTTGAAAAAAAAAAAAAAAAAAAAAAAAAACACGAGTTGCTGGCCGCCGCTGCAGCAGCAGATAAATTTTGTCAAGTTCAGGACAACGTTGGTTGTACAAAAAGTGCTCTGGCCTTGAATGACAAGGTAAGGAAAATATGTTTGGCACATTGTATGGGTCACGATATCATAACAAGGTAATACAATGTGTAATAAAGTGATGTCAATTCCAGCGTTATGGACGTGACATTTGCAGTAAAAACTTGAAATGAATTCTCAGAAAATGCATTTAATACCAATATATTGAAACTGTTTATATATCCATACTCCCTTAATAAAGGAGTCCAGACATTAGAAAAATATCAGTCTACACCTGCGTTTTATATTTAATATGAGGGAAATAGGCTACACATGCCGTGGACGTGACACAACAAATCTTTAACTTTTAGGTGGCAAAATATTTTTTTGTAATTCTGTGAATTACACTGTGCAAACCAAAAGTAATACCCACCGGATGAAGAAGGGTCAGCTCTCTACAGAACATAACATATTTATTAGGGCCCAAGCCCTGAAAGGGCGAAGGCCCTATTGTTTTCGGTAGGATTATTATTATTATTATTAGGGCCCAAGCCCTGAAAGGGCGAAGGCCCTATTGTTTTCGGTAGGATTATTAGGGCCCAAGCCCTGAAAGGGCGAAGGCCCTATTGTTTTCGTTAGGATTATTTGTTATTAGGGCCCAAGCCCTGAAAGGGCGAAGGCCCTATTGTTTTCGGTAGGATTATTATTAGGGCCCAAGCCCTGAAAGGGCGAAAGGGCCCTATTGTTTTCGTAAGGATTATTTTTTTGCTTTTTCTTTTTCTTTTTCTTTTTCTTTTTCTTCATTATTTTTTTTTTTTTTGCCTTATTGCCACTTTTGGGGCCCTTAACATGCTCAAAAACTCTTGAAACTTTGCACACAGGTCAGAACCCGCGGCCATCAGGGCCGGACTGAAGCTGGTACCCGGGCGTGGCAGGGGGGCTCGACAGCGCCCCCTGGAATGGGGTCCGAAATCTTGGTCCATATATCAAACATGCTTGCATGTAATAATATGAAACTCAGTCGGATATAGATCTCATCGGGCCGCACAACTTTCGTGCTCTAAGTTTTACACCAGCCCAACAGGAAGTCGGTTATTATACGTTGTTTGGAAAACGCATACAATGGAATGTGAAATACTCCTCCTAGGGAATTCATCCGATCGCCGCCAAACTCGTTGTGAATGAAATCAAGACATTGAGGATGAATTCTTGCGAAAACAGATTTTTGATATCTCGAACGGTTTGGCCGTGGCGAGGAAACGAATTTATGGCAAATAATGGAACACAGGAAGTGTGTTATAACTTCTGCATACATTATCTGATCTTGCTGAAACTTCAGCAGTGTATTCGTTGTAAGAGGCCGATCACATGGATGTGACCTTTGTGAGTCAAAGTTATAGCGCCACCAACTGGCAGCAGGAAGTGTGTCACTTTCAAAATGCTTTGAAATCACTTTCTTATTTTTACCCGATTTGCTTAAAACTTTATGTGTATAATGTAGACACCCGGCAGATGTAGACCTGTGAAAGGATTATTGATATCTTAGATACTGTTGCCGTGGCAACGCATCAAACTTTAATATTCTTTTCGGATTCTTTTGAGACTCTTCACATGCTTGAAAATGCATGAAACTCGACAGACACATCACATTTATTATACAGTAGACATGTGCAAAGTTTCAGAAACGGGCGTGGTGGAATGGCTCAGTAGCGCCACCTTTAGTCAAAAATGGGGGCTTAGTTTTTCCTAGAATCACAAAACTTGGTAGGTGTATTGTTCTCATCAAGCAGGACACCTTTCTAATTTACAGTCATAACCTCAGATCCACAGGAAGTCAGATATTTTGGTTTGAATGTGGATTTTCTGGAGAATTTTCTCTCTCTCTGTGTGTGTCTGTGTGTGGGGGGGGGGGGTTTGTCTATTCCATTTAATCTTTGTTTTTCAAGGTTTCAGGGGCTTTTGGGGCCCTTAACATGCTCAAAAACTCTTGAAACTTTCCACACAGGTCAGAACCCACGGTCATCAGAGCCGGGCTGAAGCTGGTACCCGGGCGTGGCAGGGGGGCTCAACAGCGCCCCCTTGGACACGGTGTGAAAACTTGGTCCATATATCAAACACGCTTGCATGAATTAATATGAAACTCGGTACACATATAGATCTCATCGGGCCGAACAACTTCCGCACTCTAAGTTATTAGCTCCGCCCAACAGGAAGTCGGCTATTATGGGTTGTTTGAAAAACGCATGCTGTGGAATTTAATGTACTCATCCTAGAGAATTCATCCAATCGCCTCCAAACTCGGTCAGCATGAAGTCAAGACATTGAGGATGATAAATTCCGGATGGATTTTTGATATCTCGAACGGTTTGGTCGTGGCGAGGAAACAATGGCGAGAAAAGAGAAACACAAAGTAATATAACTTCTGCATACGTAAACTGATCTTGATGAAACTTCAGCAGTGTGTTCGTGGTAAGAGGCCGATCAGATGGATGTAACTATTGTGAGTCAAAGTTATAGCGCCACCAACTGGCATATATATATATATATATATATATATATATATATATATATATATAGCTGCGAGCAGCGATTGCGGGCCCAAGCCGGTGACACCGCCATCCCGGTGGCATTAGTGTAACTAAAGGCACCAGGGTGGCGGTGCCACCGGCTTGGGCCCGCAATCGCTGCTTGCAGTTATATTTAGGGCCCAAGCCCTGAAGGGGCGAAGGCCCTATTGTTTTTAAGGATTATTATTAGGGCCCAAGCCCTGAAAGGGCGAAGGCCCTATTGTTTTCGGTAGGATTATTGTTTATTATTATTATTATTATTATTTTTTTCTACTTCTCGGGCACTTTTGGGGCCCTTAACATGCTCAAAAACTCTTGAAATTTTGCACACACGTAAGAACCCGCGGCCATCAGGGCCGGACTGAAGCTGGTACCCGGGCGTGGCACGGGGGCTCGACAGCGCCCCCTGGAATGGTGTCTGAAAACTTGGTCCATAAATCAAACACGCTTGCATGTAATAATATGAAACTCAGTACACATATAGATCTCATCGGGCCGAACAACTTCTGTGCTCTAAGTTTTACACCAGCCCAACAGGAAGTCGGTTATTATATGTTGTTTGGAAAACGCATACAATGGAATGTGAAATACTCCTCCTAGGGAATTCATCCGATCACCACCAAACTCGGTGTGAATGAAGTCAAGACATTTAGGATGCTAAATTGCGGACGGATTTTTGATATCTCGAACGGTTTGGCCGTGGCAAGGAAACGAATTTATGGCGAATAAGGGACACAGGAAGTGTATTATAACTTCAGCATACATTATCTGATCTTGATGAAACTTCAGCAGTGTGTTCGTTGTAAGAGGCCGAACACAAGGATGTGACTATTGTGAGTCAAAGTTATAGCGCCACCAACTGGCAGCAGGAAGTGTGTCACTTTCAAAATGCTTTGAAATCACTCTCTTATTTTTACCCGATTTGCTTCAAACTTTATGTGTATGATGTAGACACACGGCAGATGTAGACCTGTGAAAGGATTATTGATATCTTAGATACTGTTGCCATGGCAACGCATCGAACTTTAATATTCTTTTTTGATGCTTTTGAGACTCTTAGCATGCTTGAAATTGGATGAATCTCTACAGACACATCACATTTATTAGCCAGTAGACATGTGCAAAGTTTCAGAAACGGGCGTGGTGGAATGGCTCAGTAGCGCCACCTTTAGTCAAAAATGGGGGCTTAGTTTTTCCTAGAATCACAAAAATCGGTATGTATATTGTTCTCATCGAGCCGGACAACTTTCTAATTTAGAGTTATTAGCTCCGACCAACAGGAAGTCAGATATTTTGGTTTGAATGTGATTTTTTGGAGAATTCTCTCTCTCTCTCTCTCTCTGTATCTGTGTCTCTGTGTGTGTGTGGGGGGTGTGGGGGATTTGTCTGTTAGGAGAAAGTTGCTTTTATAATTGTTTTTCAAGGTTTCAGGGTCTTTTGGGGCCCTTAACGTGCTCGAAAACTCTTGAAACTTTGCACACAGGTCAGAACCTGCGGCCATCAGGGCTGGGCTGAAGCTGGTACCTGGGCGTGGCAGGGGGGCTCGACAGCGCCCCCTTGAACGGGGTCTGAAAACTTGGTCCATATATCAAACACGCTTGCATGAATTAATATGAAACTCGGTACACATATAGATCTCATCAGGCCGAACAACTTCCGCACTCTAAGTTATTAGCTCCGCCCAACAGGAAGGCGGCTATTATGGGTTGTTTGAAAAACGCATGCTGTGGAATTTGATGTACTCCTCCTAGAGAATTCATCCAATCACCTCCAAACTCGGTCAGCATGAAGTCAAGACGTTGAGGATGCTAAATTGCGGACGGATTTTTGATATCTCGAACGGTTTGACCGTGGCGAGGACACGAATTTATGGCGAGAAAAGAGAAACACGAAGTGGTATAACTTCTGCACACATTAACTGATCTTGATGAAACTTCAGCAGTGTGTTTGTGGTAAGAGGCTGATCAGATGGATGTAACTATTGTGAGTAAAAGTTATAGTGCCACCAACTGGCAGCAGGAAGTGTGTCACTTTCAAAATGTTTTTGACAAAAGTGGGGGGGTTACTTTTACCCACAGTTACAAAAATCAGTACCTATATTGTTCTCATCAAGCCAGACAACTTTATAATTTACAGTCATTAGCTCCGACCAACAGGACGTCAGATATTTAGGTCTAAATGTGGATTTTTGGGATATTTCAGACTCTGAGTTTTTACCTACTCCTCCTAAGGAACACGAGTAAAGTACAAATCCTATAATAAAGAATAGTTTAGCATCCAAATACATCACAAATGTTGAAACATTTTGATTCTAATGAGAGGATTACATGAGCCCAACACTGCTAACCTTCGTTTTTATTTTTACATTAAATTTAAAGGATTTGTTGTGGAATATTTTGAGTGTATCATAAAATCAGAATAAGGTAAGTAAAGTAATATTTTCTGTCTTTTATATATACTGTGTATATATATAAATATATATATATACATAAATATAGCTGCGAGCAGCGATGAAGGGCCAAAGCCGGCGGCACCACCACCCCGGTGCCTTTAAGTAACTAAAGGCACTGGGGTTGCGGTGCCACCGGCTTGGGCCCGTAATCGCTGCTCGCAGCTATATTTATTATTATTATTATTATTATTATTATTTTTCTGTCAAACTTTCGGGCACTTTTGAGACCCTTAACGTGCTCGAAAACTCTTGAAACTTTGCACACGGGTCAGAACCCGTGGCCATCAGGGCCGGGCTGAAGCTGGTATCCGGGCGTGGCAGGGGGGCTCGACAGCGCCCCCTTGAACGGAGTCCGAAAACTTGGTCCATAAATCAGACATGCTTGCATGTAATAATATGAAACTCGGTACACATATAGATCTCATCGGGCCGAACAACTTTTGTACTTTTACTTTTTACGGCAGCCCAACAGGAAGTCGGCTATTATGGGTTGTTTTGAAACGCATGCTGTGGAATTTGATGTACTCCTCCAAGGAAATTCATCCATTCGCCTCCAAACTCGGTATGCATGAAGTGAAGACATGGAGGATGCTAAATTGCGGACGGATTTTTGATATCTCGAACGGTTTGGCCGTGGCAAGGAAACGAATTTATGGCGAATAAGGGACACAGGAAGTGTATTATAACTTCAGCATACATTATATGATCTTGATGAAACTTCAGCAGTGTGTTCGTTGTAAGAGGCCGAACACAAGGATGTGACTATTGTGAGTCAAAGTTATAGCGCCACCAACTGGCAGCAGGAAGTGTGTCACTTTCAAAATGCTTTGAAATCACTCTCTTATTTTTACCCGATTTGCTTCAAACTTTATGTGTATAATGTAGACACACGGCAGATGTACACCTGCTGTGAAAGGATTATTGATATCTTAGATACTGTTGCCGTGGCAACGCATCAAACTTCAATATTCTTTTCAGATGCTTTTGAGACTCTTCATATGCTTGAAAATGCATGAAACTCGACAGACACATCACATTTATTATCCAGTAGACATGTGCAAAGTTTCAGAAATGGGCGTGGTGAGGGGCTCAGTAGCGCCACCTTTAGTCAAAAATGGGGGCTTAGTTTTTCCTAGAATCACAAAAATCGCTATGTATATTGATCTCATCGAGCCGGACAACTTTCTAATTTACAGTTATTAGGTCCGACCAACAGGAAGTCAGATATTTTGGTTTGAATGTGATTTTTTGGAGAATTCTCTCTCTCTCTCTCTCTCTCTCTCTCTCTGTATCTGTGTCTCTGTGTGTGTGTGTGGGGTGTGGGGGATTTGTCTGTTAGGAGAAATTTGCTTTTATAATTGGTTTTCAAGGTTTCAGGCCCTTAATGTGCTCAAAAACTCTTGAAACTTTGCACACAGGTCAGAACCTTCGGCCATCAGGGCTGGGCTGAAGCTGGTACCCGGGCGTGGCAGGGGGGCTCAACAGCGCCCCCTTGAATGAAGTCCGAAAACTTGGTCCATAGATCAAACTAGCTTGCATGAATTAATATGAAACTCGGTACACATATGTGACCCGCTCTAGTGAAATGAGTTGGAAGTCGCAACGTTCCATTTTAAGTTATGGGCCGATAATGTGGAAAAACAATGAAATAAGATTTTTTTTTTTTGTGCTAATTTCAAAGAACAGACATTCAAAAATAATCTCCCAAAGTTTTGTAGTCCATATAATTGAGTAAAGGTATTTAAATGACTATTAAAGTTTACAAAGTTTTACTAAATTCGCTGGAAATGAACATTCTCAACTACTCTCGTCACCTCTGAGGATTTCCCGGGTATCCCCTAAACGTCACTATCTCTGCTCTCCAAATATGGTGTTGCACGTTGTATTGAACCAATCAAAAAGCTTAGAAATGTACACAAACGCGCTGATCGGCACGCGATTGGTCCAGCCATCCTCCTGTCAGACTCGCGGCGCTCTGTATAAACAGAATCTCCTCAGAAAGATAACCGGTAAATAATATTAATAATTTGAGAAATGTTGCTGTCAAAAGAGAGCAAAGTCGCCACAGCGTTAAACTCACTGGAGGCTTCTAACCTAAGCTCTGCTGCTGGTCAGCAAGAGTGGCTAAGGCTTGTCAGTGATTTTTTTGGATCTGGAGACGTGTCATCCTCTGATGACAGCGGTAGCGAAAGTGACAGCGAAAGTGACAGCCCTGTGGAAGAGGATCACGATGATGATGATGAAAACATTGAGCAGCCTGTGACTGATGCCGGGGAAGTTAATAGGGTTATGTGTAGTTGTGAAGCAGTTAGTAGGGAGCGAGATGACGAGTTAGCAAAAATACGTGCATTTTGCTGTAACGGGTGTAAACTCAACGATGGAGAGCCGTGTTTTCGGTCATTTGATGAAGAGTTCGTTTACGAGATACGTCTGTCTATGGCCTCTCTCACCGAATACGAGAAAGACCTGGTCCTGTTGGGGAAACTGAGTTGCCACTTTCACAATTCCAAGATGACAAGATGCTCAAAGAAGAAAGTGCAGCAAGAGCGTCAGGACCAAAGGACAGAAAATTACGTTAATGGAAAGAGAGTCTGTCGAGAGACATTCAAGTTTTTACATTGGTAAGTAACTTAAAAATGTAAGCAGCTCTTAATTCAGAACTAGCTATTATGGCGAAATGCATTGCTCTGCATTTTAGTGACAGTGGGTTGTTCTTGTTTTTATTTTAGCATAAGCCAAAACAAGCTGACAGCTCTCCTTAAGCATTACAAAGAACATGGGTTGACCCCCCGTGTAAAAACATCCGGTGGCCGTCAGAAATCAGACAAGCGCCTGCTCACGCATGATGACATCTGTCGTGTGGTGTCATTCATCGTAAACTTCGCGGAGCTTCACGGAATGGTTCTTCCAGGTCGAGTCCCTGGCTACAAGCGTTTTGACATCAAGTTGCTGCCTTCTCATTACACCAAGGCCACAGTTTTTCGTGCCTATGAACAGGCAGTTAGGTCAGGAGGTATGTATTCTTTATTAATGAGCATTTCAGTGTTGAATTGATAAACCTATTATGTTGAAAAAATAACATAATGTGATAATGAATGTTATTCATTAGTTTTCACATGTAGCCTATGCTTGCTGAGTGATCTTTAGTGAAAGGCTTGTCAGTTAATGATAGACTTTAATTGATGGAAAAGTTTTAAAGTGCATTAGTTTTTTTAGTTTTTTTTTACAGTTGCTAAGACACATTGCTCAATACTTAAGTCACTTTTTCAAAACTCTTCACACAGGTCTCCTAACTAACTTTCAGATCGCCACAGCAGTTCATTTCACATTCAAAATGCAGTAACACTACCAAATCACTTCATTCATGTCTCAAATCAACACATTCTTACACAACACTAGCAAAGGTGTCTTAGCGACTGCAAAAAACTGTAATAGTGCATCAAACCCAAATTGAGGAAGTTCTTCCCAAACTTTTTTTTAATCAGAACATCGGGTGTTCAACATTGTGACCTTTCGGCGCCTGTGGAAGACCCTTGTGCCCTACATAGTCCGGACGAAGCCAATGACTGACTTGTGTTGGGAATGCCAAAAAAACAACTCGACCATCTACAAGTCTGCCAACCTGACCGAAGCAGAGAAATCAGAGCGATGCAGAAAACAGGAAGACCACCTCATGAAAGTGATATTAGAACGCTCACTGTACCAAGACATGGTTCAGAAAGCCAAGGATACTGTAAAAGACCATGGCATTCATGAACTCGGTCCCTGTGATCCATGCTCCAGAGAAATCACAATGCATTACTCATTTGATTTTGCTCAGCAGGTGCATTTTCCCTCCAATCCACTTCAGCCCGGTCCTATGTACTTCTTGACCCCTCGAAAATGTGGCTTGTTTGGCATCAACTGTGAGGCTATTCCAAGACAGGTTAACTACTTAATCGATGAGAGTGTATGCATCACCAAAGGACCAAATGCTGTGGTGTCATTCCTGGATAATTTCTTCACTCAATATGGCATGGGTGAAAAGCATGTCCAGCTACATTGTGACAACTGTGTAGGCCAGAACAAGAACAATACTGTGCTACAGTACCTGCTATGGAGAGTTCTCAATGGATTCCATGAAACAATTTCATTGAACTTCCTAATTGTGGGCCATACAAAGTTTGCACCAGATTGGGCATTTGCCTTGGTGAAACAAAACTATCGCCGAAAGATGGTATCATGTCTGGACGATATTGTTGATGTTGTTCGAAGCAGCACACTGACTGGAGTTAACATCCCGCAACTGGTTGGTAGGGAAGATGGGGAAGTCATAGTGAAGCAGCGTGATTGGCAGTCATTCCTGAAGCCATTCTTCCGACATCTCCCAGGAATAACCCGACATCAGCATTATCGGTTTGTAATTTATGGTACTATAATACTAATGGCATATGTCTATTATGCTCAAGTGCTGTGTGTGTGTGTGCTTCTGTGTTACATGGGTATTTGTGTATAAAAGTGAATGGATCTTTTACAACTAGTTTTCACCTGTGTTTTTCAGAATGAGCAGTGACTATCCTGGCTGGGTATTTTACAAGGCCTTTGCCACCTCTGAGGAACAAGGAATATGTTTGCTCCAAGACGACGCACCACCAATCCAGAGACCCCCTGTCATCAAGCCCCCTGGCCTGGATTTGAAAAGAAAGAGTTATCTGTACCAAAATATCCGTGAGTTCTGCACAGATAATACAAAGGATATTACATGCCCAAAACCGCCAGTAAGTTGTCCCTCTCCCTGCCCAGCTAAGAAGAAAAGAGATTGAATCTGAGTGAGTGTATTTATTGTGTATGGATGTACAGTAAGTGAGTGCAATTATTGTGTGAGTGTATTTATCTGCAACAAGAATCCATTACAATGTGTTTATTATTTATTTTAACCCAATATTTAACTGTTGTTATCTTCGTTATGAATTTGTTACAGTTATTGTCAACTAACTCTCACTTTCTCTCTCTCACACACACACTCACACACACACACACACACACACACACACACATGCGCACACACACACACACACACACACACAGAGAGACACACACACGCACGCACACACACTCTCTCTCAAGCAAAACTGTAGCACCTCTGTTCAATTTTTCTGATTTTTGTACATTTTTGTAATAGTGCCTTTTTAATTATTTATTCAAATAAAAACTTAAAAAAAAATTGAGCTTCAGCCTGGTTTAATAGCATTTATATATATATTAATGTCTTTGGTCAAATTAAGCTGTAAAATAAATAGTTTATCACTTTAAATGCAATGGATTTTGAAAGATATCAACAAAAAAACGGGCAAAAAACTTTAAAAGTGATTTTCTCAGTTTTTCAATTGGAAAAAGAGGGCAGACGACCATAATTCAAATGTGTATATCTTTACAACCATTCAAGGCATGACTTTGACTAGGATATCATTTGAATAGGAAACATCCTCTTTCCATTAATATCAAAATATCAATTTGTCAATTTGGGTCACTGTGACTCATTTTGCTGGATCAGGTCACATATAGATCTCATCGGGCCGAACTACTTTCGCACTCTTAAGTTATACGCCAGCCCAACAGGAAGTCTGCTATTATGGGTTGTTTGGAGAACGCTTGCTGTGGAATTTGAAACACTCCTCCTAGAAAATTAATTAAATTGCCACCAAACTCGGTGTGCATGAAGTCAAGACATTGAGGATTCTAAATTGCGGACGGATTTTTGATATCTCGAATGGTTTGGTCATGGTGAGGAAACGCATTTATAGCAAGAAAAGAGAAGTGGTATAACTTCAGCATACATTAACTGATCTTGATGAAACTTGGATGTGGATGTCGATCACATGGATGTGACTATTGTGAGTCAAAGTTATAGCGCCACCAACAGGCAGCAGGAAGTACATCACTTTCAAAATGCTTTGAAATCAGTGTCTTATTTTTACCCGATTTGCTTCAAACTTTATGTGTACAATGTAGACACACGGCAGATGTAAACCTGTGAAAGGATTATTGATATCTTAGATACTGTTGCCGTGGCAACACATCAAACTTTAATATTATTTTTTGATGCTTTTGAGACTCTTAACATACTTGAAATTGCATGAAACTCAACAGACACATCACATTTATTAGCCCGTAGACATGTGCAAAGTTTCAGAAACTGGCGTGGTGGAATGGCTCAGTAGCGCCACCTTTAGTCAAAAATGGGGGCTTAGTTTTTCCTAGAATCACAAAACTTGGTATGTGTATTGTTCTCATCAAGACGGACAACTTTCTAATTTACATGAACCATCCCCGACCAACAGGAAGAGAGATATTTTGGTTTGAATGTGGATTTTCTGAAGAATTTTCTCTCCCTCTCTCTGTGTCTGTGTGTGTGTGAGGGGAGGGGGGGATTTGACTATTGCTTTTATATTGTTAATCAAGGTTTTAGGGGCTTTTGGGGTCCTTAATGTGCTCAAAAACTCTTGAAACTTTGCACACAGGTCAGAACCCACGGCCATCAGGGCCGGGCTGAAGCTGGTACCCGGGCGTGGCTGGGGGGCTCAACAGCGCCCCCTTGAACGGGGTTCTAAAACTTGATCCATATATCAAACACGCTCGCATGAATTAATATGAAACTCGGTACACATATAGATCTCATCGGGCCGAACAACTTTACCCCCGTCAAGTTTTACGCCAGCCCAACAGGAAGTCGGCTATTATGGGTTGTTTGGAAAACGCTTGCTGTGGAATGTGAAATACTCCTCCTAGAAAATTCACCGTGTCCCCTTCAAACTCGGTGTGCATGTAGTCAAGACTTTGAGGATGCTAAATTGCGGACGGATTTTTGATATCTCGAACGGTTTGGCTGTGGCGAGGAATCGAATTTATGGCGAGAAAAGAGAAACACGGAAGTGGAATAACTTCTGCATACATTAACTGATCTTGATGAAACTTCAGCAGTGTGTTCGTGGTAAGAGGCCGATCAGATGGATGTAGCTATTGTGAGTCAAAGTTATAGCGCCACCAACTGGCAGCAGGAAGTGTGTCACTTTCAACATGCTTTTGACAAAAGTGGGGGGGTTAGTTTTAACTACAGTAAAGAAAAAATAGTTTGTATATTGTTCTCATCAAGCCGGACAACTTTCTAATTTACATTCAATAGCTCTGGCCATCAGGAAGTCAGATATTTTGGTCTGAATGTGATTTTTTTTGCAAAATCAGCCTCTGAATTTTTAGCCACTCCTCTTAAACTATTTATTTTATTCGTACCAAACTTTTTCAACATGATGAAACTACATTAAATATGCTAAATTGTGAATGGATAATAAATATCTCAAACGGTTTTGCTATGGCGAGGGATTAAAGTAATGTCCAAAAAGGAAACACTAAAAATCTTCTAAAAATGTAATTATATACCATTTATTTCTATATAAAAGAATACAAATATCACAACTAAACCCATTTTATTCTGTTTTTGCAATTCAAGAAGAATGAAAAAGTTAAAACAGGCTATTTAGTGCTATTTGGTTCAACAAAAAAGCAAACATAGGGCTATACTGCCCTCTTGTGTCCAAAAGGACATCAAAATAGTATATAAAACTTTTTACCAGGTAGGCCAATATTGTATTTAAATATACATTTATTAGGTATATGTCTGAGGATATTTTCCCACTGGTTAATCGACGTGTGACACGAGTGGGTGCTTTTAAATCGCTAATATAATAGTGAAAGAAAAATAATGATAATGTTGCACACACAAATCACACACATGTGGGAAAGAATGATGCTTTTAAACAACACTAAACCGCCATTAGGTGTCGCCAGGCATCCATCTTAATAAGCGAGTCATTGATTCATTCGTTCAAACGATTCGTTCGAATGAGTCGATCATGATTAAGACAGATGTTTATGGATTGATCATTCAATCTTTGAGTCAACCGATTCATTAAAAATGCTGAATCGTTCAGTTATGAGAAAACACGTGATGCGTGATGGTTCTGCCGTGATCTTTGTTTAACTATTTTCGCTGCTGAAACAGAACAAAAACAGTCAACATTGCATCTAAAATGTAAGTGACTTAATTGTAACTGTTTATTAACCTGTTGTATGAAATCTAGGGGTGGGAGAAAAAATGTATTCTTAGATGCATCGCGATGCGGACGTGGACGATTCTGAATCGATTCACAAATGTCAAAAAATCAATTCTCTAAAAAAATATTTTTCTAATAACGTAATATTGACGGAAGGCAAAAGGCGGAACTCTAAGCGGACGTGCGTGCAGTCTGTGGCGCGCACATAACAGAGAAGTTTCTTCTGCTCACCAAGGCTGCATTTATTTGATTAAAAATACAAACAAAAACTGTAATATTGTAAAATATTATTCCAATTTAAAACAGCTGCTTTCTATTTTAATATATTTTAAACTGTTATTTATTCCTGTGATCAAAGCTGAGTTTTCAGCATCATTACTCCAGTCGTCACTGTCACATGATCCTTCAGAAATTATTCTAATATGATGATTGATACTCAGGAAACATTCACTATTATTTTAAATGTCGAAAACAGTTGTGTACAGTCTTTGATGAATAGAAAGTTCAAAAGAACAGCATTTATCTGAAATCTAAAGCTTTTGTAACGTTAAACACTACCGCTCAAAAGTTTTGGGTTAGTAATAATTAAAATTTTATTTTTGGGGGAAATAAATAAAATAAATCAGTACTTTTATTTATGAAGGATGAGTTAAACTGATCAACAGTTACAGTAAAGACATTTATAATGTTAAAAATATATATATTTGAAATATATGCTGTTCTTTTGAACTTTACATTTATCAAAGCATTTTGAAAAAAAAAAAATCTGTACACAACTGTTTTCAACATTGAAAATAATAATGAATATTTATTGAGCATCAATCATCATATTAGTATGATTTCTGAAGGATCATGTGACACTGAAGACTGGAGTAATGATGCTGAAAACTCAACTTTGATCACAGAAATGAATTACTATGTAAAATATTTAAAAATTGAAAACAGCTGTTTTAAATTGGAATAATATTTCACAATATTACTGTTTTTGTTTGTATTTTTAATCAATAAATGCAGCCTTGGTGAGCAGAAGAGACTTCTCCTAAAAACATTAAAAATCTTACTGACCCCAAACTTTTAAACAATAATATATATATATATATATATATATATATATATATATATATATATATAGGGGCCCAAGCAGGTGTCACCGCAACCGGGTGGCGGTACTGCCGGCTTGGGCCCTCCATCGCTGCTCGCAGCTATTATTATATATATATATATATATATATATATATATATATATATATATATATATCTATATATATATATATATATATATATATATATATATATATATATATATATATATATATAGCTGCGAGCAGCGATGGAGGGCCCAAGCCGGCAGTACCGCCACCCGGTTGCGGTGTAATCGCTGCTCGCAGCTATATTTATTATTATTATTATTATTATTATTATTATTATTTTGTCAACCTTTCGGGCACTTTTGGGGCCCTTAACATGCTCGAAAACTCTTGAAATTTTGCACACACGTCAGAACCCGCGGCCATCAGGGCCGGACTGAAGCTGGTACCCGGACGTGGCAGGGGGGCTCGACAGCGCCCCCTGGAACGGGATCCAAACACGTGTCCATAAATCAAACACGCTTGCATGTAATAATATGAAACTCGGTACACATTTAGATCTCATCGGGCCGAACAACTTTCGTGCTCTAAGTTTTACGCCAGCCAAACAGGAAGTTGGCTATTTAGCGTTGTTTGGAAACGCATGCTGTGGAATTTAATGTACTCCTCCTAGGGAATCCATCGATTCGCCTCCAAACTCGGTGTGCATGAAGTCAAGACATTGAGGATGCTAAATTGCGGACGGATTTTTGATATCTCGAACGGTTTGGCCGTGGCGAGGAAACAAATTTATGGCGAAAAAATGAAACAGGAAGTGTGTTATAACTTCTGCATACATTAACTGATCTTGATGAAACTTCAGCAGTGTGTTCGTTGTAAGAGGCCGATCACATGGATGTGACTATTGTGAGTCAAAGTTATAGCGCCACCAACAGGCAGCAGGAAGTACATCACTTTCAAAATGCTTTGAAATCAGTGTCTTATTTTTACCCGATTTGCTTAAAACTTTATGTGTACAATGTAGACACATGGCAGATGTAAACCTGTGAAAGGATTATTGATATCTTAGATACTGTTGCCGTGGCAACGCATCAAACTTTAATATTATTTTTTGATGCTTTTGAGACTCTTAACATACTTGAAATTGCATGAAACTCAACAGACACATCACATTTATTAGCCCGTAGACATGTGCAAAGTTTCAGAAACGGGCGTGGTGGAATGGCTCAGTAGCGCCACCTTTAGTCAAAAATGGGGGCTTAGTTTTTCCTAGAATCACAAAACTTGGTATGTGTATTGTTCTCATCAAGACGGACAACTTTCTAATTTACATGAACCATCTCCGACCAACAGGAAGAGAGATATTTTGTTTTGAATGTGGATTTTCTGAAGAATTTTCTCTCCCTCTCTCTGTGTCTGTGTGTGTGTGAGGGGAGGGGGGGATTTGACTATTGCTTTTATATTGTTAATCAAGGTTTCAGGGGCTTTTGGGGTCCTTAACGTGCTCAAAAACTCTTGAAACTTTGCACACAGGTCAGAACCCACGGCCATCAGGGCCGGGCTGAAGCTGGTACCCGGGCGTGGCTGGGGGGCTCAACAGCGCCCCCTTGAACGGGGTTCTAAAACTTGATCCATATATCAAACACGCTCGCATGAATTAATATGAAACTCGGTACACATATAGATCTCATCGGGCCGAACAACTTTACCCCCGTCAAGTTTTACGCCAGCCCAACAGGAAGTCGGCTATTATGGGTTGTTTGGAAAACGCTTGCTGTGGAATGTGAAATACTCCTCCTAGAAAATTCACCGTGTCCCCTTCAAACTCGGTGTGCATGTAGTCAAGACTTTGAGGATGCTAAATTGCGGACGGATTTTTGATATCTCGAACGGTTTGGCTGTGGCGAGGAATCGAATTTATGGCGAGAAAAGAGAAACACGGAAGTGGAATAACTTCTGCATACATTAACTGATCTTGATGAAACTTCAGCAGTGTGTTCGTGGTAAGAGGCCGATCAGATGGATGTAGCTATTGTGAGTCAAAGTTATAGCGCCACCAACTGGCAGCAGGAAGTGTGTCACTTTCAACATGCTTTTGACAAAAGTGGGGGGGTTAGTTTTAACTACAGTAAAGAAAAAACAGTTTGTATATTGTTCTCATCAAGCCGGACAACTTTCTAATTTACATTCAATAGCTCTGGCCATTAGGAAGTCAGATATTTTGGTCTGAATGTGAATTTTTTTGCAAAATCAGCCTCTGAATTTTTAGCCACTCCTCTTAAACTATTTATTTTATTCGTACCAAACTTTTTCAACATGATGAAACTACATTAAATATGCTAAATTGTGAATGGATAATAAATATCTCAAACGGTTTTGCTATGGCGAGGGATTAAAGTAATGTCCAAAAAGGAAACACTAAAAATCTTCTAAAAATGTAATTATATACCATTTATTTCTATATAAAAGAATACAAATATCACAACTAAACCCATTTTATTCTGTTTTTGCAATTCAAGAAGAATAAAAAAATTAAAACAGGCTATTTAGTGCTATTTGGTTCAACAAAAAAGCAAACATAGAGCTATACTGCCCTCTTGTGTCCAAAAGGACATCAAAATAGTATATAAAAGTTTTTACCAGGTAGGCCAATATTGTATTTAAATATACATTTATTAGGTATGTGTCTGAGGATATTTTCCCACCGGTTAATCGACGTGTGACACGAGTGGGTGCTTTTAAATCGCTAATATAATAGTGAAAGAAAAATAATGATAATGTTGCACACACAAATCACACACATGTGGGAAAGAATGATGCTTTTAAACAACACTAAACCGCCATTAGGTGTCGCCAGGCATCCATCTTAATAAGCGAGTCATTGATTCATTCGTTCAAACGATTCGTTCGAATGAGTCGATCATGATTAAGACAGATGTTTATGGATTGATCATTCAATCTTTGAGTCAACCGATTCGTTAAAAATGCTGAATCGTTCAGTTATGAGAAAACACGTGATGCGTGATGGTTCTGCCGTGATCTTTGTTTAACTATTTTCGCTGCTGAAACAGAACAAAAACAGTCAACATTGCATCTAAAATGTAAGTGACTTAATTGTAACTGTTTATTAACCTGTTGTATGAAATCTAGGGGTGGGAGAAAAATGTATTCTTAGATGCATCGCGATGCGGACGTGGACGATTCTGAATCGATTCACAAATGTCAAAAAATCGATTCTCTAAAAAAATATTTTTCTAATAACGTAATATTGACGGAAGGCAAAAGGCGGAACTCTAAGCGGACGTGCGTGCAGTCTGTGGCGCGCACATAACAGAGAAGTTTCTTCTGCTCACCAAGGCTGCATTTATTTGATTAAAAATACAAACAAAAACAGTAATATTGTAAAATATTATTCCAATTTAAAATATATTAAAATAGAAAGCAGCTGTTATTTATTCCTGTGATCAAAGCTGAGTTTTCAGCATCATTACTCCAGTCGTCACTGTCACATGATCCTTCAGAAATTATTCTAATATGATGATTGATACTCAAGAAACATTCATTATTATTTTAAATGTCGAAAACAGTTGTGTACAGTCTTTGATGAATAGAAAGTTCAAAAGAACAGCATTTATCTGAAATCTAAAGCTTTTGTAACGTTAAACACTACCGCTCAAAAGTTTTGGGTTAGTAATAATTAAAATTTTATTTTTGGGGGAAATAAATAAAATAAATCAGTACTTTTATTTATGAAGGATGAGTTAAACTGATCAACAGTTACAGTAAAGACATTTATAATGTTAAAAATATATATATTTGAAATATGTGCTGTTCTTTTGAACTTTACATTCATCAAAGCATTTTGGAAAAAAAAAATCTGTACACAACTGTTTTCAACATTGAAAATAATAATGAATATTTATTGAGCATCAATCATATTAGTATGATTTCTGAAGGATCATGTGACACTGAAGACTGGAGTAATGATGCTGAAAACTCAACTTTGATCACAGAAATGAATTACTATGTAAAATATTTAAAAATTGAAAACAGCTGTTTTAAATTGGAATAATATTTCACAATATTACTATTTTTGTTTGTATTTTTAATCAATGAATGCAGCCTTGGTGAGCAGAAGAGACTTCTCCTAAAAACATTAAAAATCTTACTGACCCCAAACTTTTGAACAATAATATATATATATATATATATATATATATATATATATATATATATATATATATATATATATATGTATATATATATATATATATATATGTATATATATGTGTATATATATATATGTATATATATATATATATATATATATATACATATATATGACATATATATGTATGTGTGTGTGTATGTATGTATGTATATATATATATATATATATATATATATATATATATATATATATATATATATATATATATATATATATATATATAAATATAGCTGCGAGCAGCGATTACGGGCCCAAGCCGGCGGTACCGCCAAGGCACCGGGGTTGCGGTACCACCGGCTTGGGCCCGTAATCGCTGCTCGCAGCTATATTTTATAATTATTATTATTATTATTTTGTCAACCTTTCGGGCACTTTTGGGGCCCTTAACGTGCTCGAAAACTCTTGAAACTTTGCACACGGGTCAGAACCCGCGGCCATCAGGGCCGGACTGAAGCTGGTACCTGGGCGTGGCAGGGGGGCTCGACAGCGCCCCCTGGAACGGGATCCGAACACGTGTCCATAAATCAAACACGCTTGCATGTAATAAAATGAAACTCGGTACACATATAGATCTCATCGGGCCGAACAACTTTCGTGCTCTAAGTTTTACGCCAGCCAAACAGGAAGTCGACTATTTAGGGTTGTTTGGAAACGCATGCTGTGGAATTTAATGTACTCCTCCTAGAGAATTCATCCATTCGCCTCCAAACTCGGTCAGCGTGAAGTCAAGGCATTGAGGTTGCTAAATTGCGGACGGATTTTTAATATCTCGAACGGTTTGGCCGTGGCGAGGAAACGAATTTATGGCGAATAATGGAAACAGAAAGTGTGTTATAACCTCTGCATACATTAACTGATCTTGATTCAACTTCAGCAGTGTGTTCGTTGTAAGAGGCCGATCACATGGATGTGACTATTGTGAGTCAAAGTTATAGCGCCACCAACTGGCAGCAGGAAGTGTGTCCCTTTCAAAATGCTTTAAAATCACCCTCTTATTTTTACCCAATTTGCTTCAAACTTTTTGTGTATAATGTAGACACACGGCAGATGTAGACCTGTGAAAGGATTTTTGATATCTTTAATAATGTTGCCATGGCAACGCTTCAAACTTTAATATTTTTTTTTTATGCTTTTGAGACTGTTAACATACTTGAAATTGCATGAAACTCGACAGACACATCACATTTATAAGCCCGTAGACATGTGCAAAGTTTCAGAAACGGGCGTGGTGAGGGGCTCAGTAGTGCCACCTTTAGTCATAAGTGGGGGGGTTAGTTTTATCAACAGCAACAAAACTTGGTATGTGTATTGTTCTCATCAAGGCGGACAACTTTCTAATTTACATTAACCATCTCCGACCAGCAGGAAGAGAGATATTTTGGTTTGAATGTGGATTTTCTGAAGAATTTTCTCTCCCTCTCTCTGTGTCTATGTGTGTGTGTGTGGGGGGGGGGGGGTTTGACTATTGCTTTTATATTGTTAATCAAGGTTTCAGGGGCTTTTGGGGTCCTTAACGTGCTCAAAAACTCATGAAACTTTGCACACGGGTCAGAACCCGCGGCCATTAGGGCCGGGCTGAAACTGGTACCCGGGCGTGGCAGGGGGACTCGACAGCGCCCCCTGGAATAGAATCCAAAAACTTGGTCCATAAATCAAATACGCTTGCATGTAATAATATGAAACTCGGTACACATATAGATCTCATCAAGCCAAACAACTTTCGTGCTCTAAGTTTTACGCCAGCTCAACAGGAAGTTGGCTATTTAGGGTTGTTTGAAAAACACATGCTGTGGAATTTAATGTACTTCTCCTACAGAAATCATCCGATCCCCAGCAAATTCGGGCAGCTTGAAGTCAAAACATTGGGGATGCTAAATTGCGGACGGATTTTTGATATCTCGAACGGTTTGGCCGTGTCGAGGAATCGAATTTATGGCGAGAAAAGAGAAACACGAAGTGGAATAACTTCTGCATACATTAACTGATCTTGATGAAACTTCAGCAGTGTGTTCGTGGTAAGAGGCCGATCAGATGTATGTAGCTATTGTGATTCAAAGTTATAGCGCCACTAACTGGCAGCAGGAAGTGTGTCACTTTCAACATGCTTTTGACAAAAGTGGGGGGGTTAGTTTTAACTACAGTAAAAAAAACTCAGTTCATATATTGATCTCATCGACCCGGACAACTTTCTAATTTAAAGTCATTAGCTCTGACCATCAGGAAGTCAGATATTTTGGTCTGAATGTGGATTTTTTTGCAAAATCAGCCTCTGAATTTTTAGCCACCTTTATCTAAGTGGTTTATTTTATTCCCACCAAACTTTTTCAACATGATAAAAATATATTAATGATGCTAAATTGTGAACGGATAATAAATATCTCAAACGGTTTTGCTATGGCGAGGGATTAAAGTATTGTCTAAAAAGGAAACACTAAAAGGTTCATATATTCTAAAAATTTAATTATACACCATTTATTACTATATAAAAGTATACAAATATCAGAATAAAACCCATTTTATTCTTTTTTTTTTTCAATTTAATAATTGTTTAAGTTTAAAAACAGCTAGAATGTTTTTTTAGTCCAAAAAATAAATAAATCATGTCATTCATAGTGCTATACTGCCCTCTACCACCGGCTTGGGCCCGTAATCGCTGCTCGCAGCTATATTTTTTTTTTATTTTTCATGTTCGCATTTATGAGGAAAAAAACAATTTTATGGACGTGAGCGCTCTGAAAGCGGCACTAAAAGACTGTTTAAAACTTTCACTGAGACCTCAAACAGAAAGCACAAAGCCTTTCTTTAAAATGAATTTCGTTTTGTATTAATTGTATCTTAATTTTAATCAATGTTTCATCAACCAATTGCCTGGATTTAATAAATAAGAGATTTAAGTAAATATAGTAGACAATAGATAATCACGACACGGAGGCGCTGGCGCGTGAACTGGAGATCGTCTCATAGAACCAAAACTCAGCGTAAGGTATAGCCTACTTGCCTGATAGACCTGAGAAATATATCTATAGAAAGCTAGAAATGTCTTCTTTTAAACAGAACAATTCAAAACAAAAGCAAACAGACTGTTCTCTGCTTATGTAATCCGTATGAAATGTGCATTTCTCTCTGGCGCGTTCACTACTGCGAAGATCGCTAGTCAGCATCGTCAACTACATCTATGCAGGGCACTGACACAGAAAACACTTGTTTATTAATAAACAATAAAAATGCCTCCTTGCTATATTTTACATATTCATAATCATTACTTTTGCCGGTTCTTTGTGACAGATTTTAGGTGCTTTATTGGCAGCGCCACCCTTACATGTTACATGAACGCGACACCACCGAATTAGCACCGAAAACAGGAGATTTTTTTCAATCCCTGTTTTGGCAGGGGAAAAAACTGATCAGAAAATGTAACGGAAATGTAACGAAACGTTGTAGAAATGTAGTGGAGTAGAAAGTATAATAATTGCTGCAAAATGTAACGAAGTAAAAGTCAAAAGTAACCTATGCACTATTGATTCTATATTGATTCTATATTGATTCTGTATTCATTAGTTTGAATATAGCCAACATTGGAACATCTAACATCTTAGTTTATGACTTTATTTTTGACAAAAATAGTATTATATATATATATATATATATATATATATATATATATATATATATATATATATATATACACTACTGGTCAAAAGTTTTAGATTTTTTAGATTTTTTATGTTTTTAAAAGAAGTCTCTTCTGCTCACCAAAGCTGCATTTATTTGATAAAAAAAAAACAATAAAACAAAACAGTATTATTGTGAAATATTATGACAATTTAAAATGACTGTTTTCTATTTTAATATATTTTAAAGTGTAATTTATTCCTGTGATCAAAGCTGAATTTTCAGCATCATTACTCCAGTCTTCAGTGTCACATGATCCTTCAGAAATCATTCTGATATGATGTTTTGATGCTCAAAAAACATTCATTATTATTTTTGATGTTGAAAACAGTTGTGTACCATTTTTTTTTTCAAAATTCTTTGAAAAATAGAAAGTTCAAAAGAACAGCATTTATTTAAAATAGAATATTTTCTAACATTATAAATGTCTTTACTGTACTTTTCAACACTGATTATAATCATAAATGTTTCTTGATCCTCAAATCATCATATTAGAGTGATTTCTGAAGGATCATGTGACACTGAAGACTGGAGTAATGATGCTGAAAATTCAGCTTTGATCACAGGAATAAATTACACTTTACTATATATTCACATAGAAAACAGCTTTAAATTGTAATAATATTTCACAATATGACTGTTTTTGTTTGTATTTTTAATCAAATAAATGCAGCCTTGGTGAGCAGAAGAGACTTCTTTTAAAAACATTAAAAATCTTACCGATCTAAAACTTTTGACCGGTAGTGTATATATATATAGAACATATGAGCAGAAATTGCTAAACAAAAGCTTATTTGATGTGGCAGTATATTCTACAGTAAAAACTGTACCCAAATCTAGTCAACAAAATGTTGTTTTTCATATTTCGCCTGACTGTAACGTTGTTTTTATGAAATATTAGGGCATATACAGTGAGGAAAATAAGTATTTGAACACCCTGCTATTTTGCAAGTTCTCCCACTTGGAAATCATGGAGGGGTCTGAAATTGTCATCGTAGGTGCATGTCCACTGTGAGAGACATAATCTAAAAAAAAAAAAATCCAGAAATCACAATATATGATTTTTTTACTATTTATTTGTATGATACAGCTGCAAATAAGTATTTGTACACCTGTCTATCACCTAGAATTTTGACCCTCAAAGACCTGTTAGTCTGCCTTTAAAATGTCCACCTTCACTCCATTTATTATCCTAAATTAGATGCACCTGTTTGAGGTCGTTAGCTGCATAAAGACACCTGTCCACCCCATACAATCAGTAAGAATCCAACTACTAACCTGGCCAAGACCAAACAGCTGTCCAAAGACACTAGAGACAAAATTGTACACCTCCACAAGGCTGGAAAGGGCTACGGGGAAATTGCCAAGCAGCTTGGTGAAAAAAGGTCCACTGTTGGAGCAATCATTAGAAAATGGAAGAAGCTAAACATGACTGTCAATCTCCCTCGGACTGGGGCTCCATGCAAGATCTCACCTCGTGGGGTCTCAATGATCCTAAGAAAGGTGAGAAATCAGCCCAGAACTACACGTGAGGAGCTGGTCAATGACCTGAAAAGAGCTGGGACCACCGTTTCCAAGGTTACTGTTGGTAATACACTAAGACGTCATGGTTTGAAATCATGCATGGCACGGAAGGTTCCCCTGCTTAAACCAGCACATGTCAAGGCCCGTCTTAAGTTTGCCAATGACCATTTGGATGATCCAGAGGAGTCATGGGAGAAAGTCATGTGGTCAGATGAGACCAAAATAGAACTTTTTGGTCATAATTCCACTGGAGGAGACTCAGGGCTTATCAGGCCCACCTGAGGAAAATATCGCACGTATCCCGTCCATGGAGAGGAATGGCGAGCAAGCGAAGACACCTGAGCAGAATCTCTTACCGGCTAGTTGAAGCGAGTACATGAGAAGAAACTGGCTCCACTCTGAGATTATAGAATCTCGCGAATGTGTTAGGTGTCGCCCAGCCTGCAGCTCTGCAGATGTCTGTTAGCGAGGCGCCATGCGCTAGAGCCCAAGAGGATGCCACACTCCGGGTGGAGTGGGCCGTCACACCAAGGGGGCATGGTCGACCTTGCTGCTGGTATGCCAAAGCAATGGCGTCCACTATCCAGTGAGACAACCTTTGCTTGGAGAGAGCCTTTCCCTTCAGCTTCCCACCATGACAGACAAAGAGCTGGTCTGAGGTCCTGAAACACTGCGTTCTGTCTACGTAAGCACGGAGTGCGCGTACTGGACAGAGCAGTGCCAAGGCTGGGTCTGCCTCCTCCAAAGGCAGCGCTTGCAGGTTCACCACCTGGTCTCGAAAGGGTGTGGTGGGAACCTTGGGCACATATCCGGGCCAGGGTCTCAGGATCACGTGAGAGTTAGCCGGTCCGAATTCCAGGCACGCTTCGTCAACCGAAAATGCCTGCAGGTCCCCTACCCTCTTGATGGAGGCCAATGCAACCAGGAGCGCTGTCTTCATTGACAGGAACTTAAGCTCCACTGATTGCAGAGGCTCAAAGGGAGCACTCTGGAGGGCAGTTAAAACCAGTGAGAGGTCCCAAGAGGGTACGAGGGGAGGACGAGGAGGATTCAGTCTCCTGGCCCTCCTCAGGAACCTGACGATCAGGTCGTGCTTTCCTAAGGACTTACCATCAACTGCGTCGTGATGTGCGGCAATGGCGGCAACATACACTTTCAGGGTGGAGGGAGACAGCCTTCGCTCCAACCCTTCTTGCAGGAAGGAAAGCACGACACTGATGGGGCATTTCGTGGGTTCTAGATTTTTAGAAGAACACCAGTTGACGAAGAGGTTCCTCTTCAACGCATAGGCATGTCTCGTGGACAATGCTCTAGCGGAAGTGATGGTAGCCACCACCGCTGGTGGTAGGGTACTCAAACCTGCCTCATCCCGTCCAGGAGCCACACGTGGAGGTTCCAAAGATCGGGACGAGGGTGCCATAAGGTGCCCCGTCCCTGAGAAAGCAGGTCCTTCCTCAGAGGAATTGGCCAGGGAGGTGCTGTCGCGAGGAGTACTAGTTCTGAGAACCAGGTGCGGTTGGGCCAATACGGGGCAACCAAAATTACCTGCTCCTCGTCCTCCCTGATCTTGCGCAAGGTCTGCGCAAGAAGGCTCACTGGGGGAAACGCATACTTGCGGAGGCCCCGCGGCCAGCTGTGCGCCAGTGCATCCGTGCTGAGCGTGCCCTCGGTCAGGGAACAATACAGGTCGCAGTGGGACGAGTCGTGGGAGGCAAACAGGTCTACCTGTGCGTCCCCGAACTGATCCCAAATCAGCTGAAGCGTCTGGGGATGGAGTCGCCAATCTCCAGCGAGAGGCCGAAGCCGAGACAGCTCGTCGGCCGCCTGGTTCAGGTCTCCCGGGATATAAATGGCACGAAGCGACCTCAGATGCTTCTGACTCCATATGAGGAGGTGGCGGGCGAGTTGTGACATACGGCGGGAGCGCAGACCACCTTGACGGTTGATGTACGCTACAGTCGCGGTATTGTCCGATCGGACTAGTACGTGTTGACCCCTGAGCAAGGCATGGAAGCGGTGCAGGGCAAGACGTACAGCCAACAACTCGAGGCAATTGACATGCCAAAGGCGCTGGGGTCCTGTCCAGGAGCCCGCGGCAGCATGTCCATTGCACATGGCGCCACAGCCCGTGGTGGAGGCATCTGTTGACACAACAACATGCCTGGACACTCGTTCCAAGGGCACTCCGGCCCGAAGAAAACTGAGGTTCGACCACGGGGTGAAGGTCTGACGGCAAGCTGGAGTCACTGGAACTCGGAGCGTGCCGTGGTGCCATGCCCACCTCGGGACTCGATCGCGAAGCCAAAGCTGAAGTGGTCTCATATGAAGCAACCCGAGCGGCGTGACAGCCGTTGCGGATGCCATATGCCCCAGGAGCCTCTGAAATAGTTTCAGTGGAACCACACTCTTGTCGAAGGCAAACGAAGGCAAGTCAGCAGTGATTGCGCGCACGCGCTCGCTCGTAAGCTGCGCGCACATGGCGACCGAGTCGATCTCCATACCGGGAAAAGAGATCCTCTGCACGGGGCAGAGTTTGCTCTTCTCCCAGTTGACCCGAAGGCCCAGACGAGCTAGGTGCCGGAGCACAAGGTCCCTGTGTTCACAAACCTGGTCTCGAGAGTGAGCTAGGATCAGCCAGTCGTCAAGATAGTTCAGGATGCGAACCCCGTGTTCCCGAAGGGGAACAAGGGCT